>NC_081184.1:122932282-123012351 GCF_029867415.1 Vicia villosa | reverse complement strand
ATGCCAACTGAAGGTGTGAAAAACACTAGAAATGAGAGGTTTGAATAGGGTTTTTAAAAACACAAACGTTTCTATAAGCTAAATCCCCTTTAAACTTCACTATAAATAATAAGACTAGAAATACAAGAAAGAAAGAACAAGGTATGTGTATACTAGTTCACTTGAAAAAAAATAAGCTAATCTAGTCCACCCGCTAAAGTAACAGCGAGTGACTCACTTACACACTCTAAGACACACCAATCTTAGACTTGTCAAGGATTCTAACCAACTGGTCCCTTAAGGCACAATCAAACTACAGTTTGAAAAGAATGTTTGTTTACAATATATGCTTCTACACAAGTTGGAGTAAATAGTAAATTCAGATTATAGACTAAAGAGAAAAAAGAGCGTATGAACAGTCTTTCAAGAATGTATGAAGAGTGTGTAAATTAGTAGCCTTCTCTTTGAGTCTTCAAGCCTATTTATAGCCAAATTAAATAATATATCCGTTAGAGGACATTTTTGGAATTTCTAGAAAGTTGGCAGCTTGAAATAACATGGGAGACAAGATAGTACGATGTACCCGTCCTTTCATGGTAGTGGAGCAAAACATACGTTTTGTACACTGTACCTTGTACCACGTAAATGTTATCGTTTATTCTTCTGGACTTCAGAGGCTTATGATGAGTATGAGTTAGAAGAAGGGAAATAAGCCTGGGGTCATCAGAGCTTTAAGTCTTCATATTCTTCAGAGCTTCGTCTCTAGAGTTTTCAGCAGTTGGTCTTCAGTACCCTTTATCTTCAGTACCCTTTATCTTCAGAAACATAAGTCTTCAACATCTGAACTGTTCCTCAAAACCTTTGTCTTTAGATTTTGGTTTCTTTGGATAGCGTATCAAATTCATAACTTTAAAGCCTTCTGAAGTGATTTGCTACTGTTCAACATAACTTGTGTAGCGCAGAATCGAAAATTGGTTTCTTCTGATGGTTTGGCAGTGCCTTTCATCAAATTCAGAACTTGATTGCTAAATACTCAAAATAATAAACACTAGAGTACCAAAATTGTTCATACAAACATACTCATTATTATCATCAAAACTCAAAGATATTATTGCAGAACCAAATCTTGTTCTAACATCATACCCAAAATTTTTCCTTCCCCTATCAAATTATTTGGCTTATACATTTCATTATCCTCATAAGCATATATCTTCCATTAGGTCATCTAATACATCATGCATCATTGGTCCTCTACTATGGTTCAAAGTGTCTATTTGTATATCATTAAGCTTGCCAAAGGGTTTCAAGAAGTTCCAGTTGATAAAAGAAGGAAAATTGGTCCAATAGGTAAAAAGTCAACAATTAGTCAAAGTCACCTGTGGATTTTCTTGGTCAACGTGGACTTTTCATGATAATATGAGGTTTGATCAAGTTACATCAAGTATAATCATGAAATTCAAGATAACTTGTAAAAAGGGAAAAATTGAAGAATTTGTATTTTTTTCTAAGTACAAGATTTGCAGGGTTATTTAGGTGACTTTACATGATTGTACCTTCCTCCTCAAGAATCCAAAAATGGCAACCAGGAATTAAAGATGACATATGATAATACAAGTTTGTGGAATATTTAAAGTCAAAAGAAGTTCTTAAGTGGTTTGAAAACCATGCCAAAGATGGAGGTCCAAGTTGTTAAAATTGTCCAAATACTTAGAAAAATTTCTAAGTGTTTAGGCAGTTGGAAGTGGTGTTTTTCTATGGATGATATATTTTTTTGAAAGCTTCATCTCAAGAAACTTCCAACATCAAGATTGTAGTGTGTCTTGAGAGCTTTCCAGGGATATGAAGTTTGGAGCCATTGGAATTATGATCACCAAGTTATGATGTTTCAAAGTTAGCATGTTGAAACTAGTTATGCCCAAGTACATGTACAAAGTCATGATCAGCCTATGTTCAGACCTACTTTTGGACCTCTAAATCAACTCAATTGCCAAAGTACCAAATATCAATCCTGTTCATTTTTAATTTCTCTACAACATTCATTCACATTGCAACCCCAAAATCGCACTCCTTCAATGCCAAAAACACCTTTGAACATAGCTTAAAGATCAAGGAACTTGAACCATAACTTGCCACTTGAAAATTCAAATTGCAAAAAAAATTGTTCTAAACCCCTCTTGCACGTGTAAATCACTTCCCGATATTATAACAAACTTGCTGCATACTGTAGCAACCTGCCCTAAAAATTATATGTTTTAGAGTCGCCACCTATTCTACCAGGGCGAATAGGAAACCCTATGCAGTTAAGAGATCGGGGTAAGATTATTATAATCAGGTCGAGGGAAGGTGTTAGGCATCCTCAACCCTTTCCTAAGGTTTGATCTAAGATGAAGGTTTATGACTAAAATATTCAGGTTTAATAGCTAAGGAAATGAATAGGGCGAAAAGTGAGATTGAATGAATTGAGGTTTTAGGGAAGGGGACTCGCCTTGGTTATCCAAGTGCCTACGTATCTCCTTAGGGAGAATCAGAGCCTACGTAGTTTGGGCACCGGGTTGTACGCCCTAGAATTGATTATGGAGGTGTTTGAAGGCTTTTTGAATGGCCTTGTCGCAGTTGTTGAAATACGAAGTTCGCAAGGTATTTTGAATTACCTTATCGTAGTTTTGAACATCGCAGTATTGAAGAGATGGAAATCTGTAGTTTCGCGGTTTAGTGTGTTTTAAGATTTGGGCGTACAAACTTGATTTGATGTGTCACCGTTAGATGCGATGATCAATAGATTTGATCATTATAGTTAACGGATTATACGGGGTATTGCTGGTTACTCTGACCGATAGATTCGATCGTCGCGGGCAGCAAATAAAGTGTATATTAAATTTCATATTTTTTATCTCTTGTCTAATGCGACTAATAGATTTAGTCGGGTCGAGAAGAGAATTAATTAAGGGTTAATGTTTTCTTTGCCAAATGGGCAGTGGGATTGGACAAACCCTAATGTATTACTAACTTTCTAAGGTTTTTGTAATTAAAAATAATTAAATAAATTACTCGACATAATCGAATAATCAGAAAATAATCCTAATGTTAATCATTGGTCTAATCCTATTATTTTATTCCTAAGCAAATTAACTAAACCTAAATATAATTAATTAAACCTAAATATAAACAATACAAAATAAGAAAAATATATAATGAAACCCGGTAATAATCCAGTGTGAACGATCCTTGAGTGCCCATGGTAGAGGCTCAACTCCTGGCCATTAGATCCGATGGTGATGTGATCCTATGGTCTGGAAGTGAGGACACATGATGAGTTAATCTTTGGACGCGAACACTAGAATCTGAGGAAACTGAAATCATAGATAAAATAAAAACAAAGATCCCCAGCCAGGGATCGAACTTGTGTAACGAGGGGCCACAAACCAAACGCATATGCTCTTCCACTAGGCCACGAACCATTTGTTGTCTACGTAATACAACACAAACAATATATTGAAAATTAACCATGATTTAAAAGAACCAAACGCGCGCCCAGATCCTGCACTTCTTCTTCTTCGTGAAATAAGAACATGAACCTATGGCAACGGTTTTACTCCGTTGCTAAAGCCCTGCCTTATTCAAACCTGCAAATCCTTCACCAAAAAACGCATAAGAATAGTCCAGATTGATCATACATGACCTCACGAATCCGCTAATGTCCTTGATTCTGACCGATTTTACCTTTAATTTAAAATCCCCAATTCATGAAACTGAAACCCTAATCATGGTAAATCTTTCTCCCTGCAACGAAAATCTAATTAAATAGTCCAGATAGATTACATACATCATCATAAACATGTATATGTATTCAAATGTTAGTTATGACACAAGAATGCGCGAAATTGATTATGAAATTGAGAGCCTTCGAACTGTGGCCGTATATGGCGATTCTGAATGCTATAACCAGCGTTAGTGATGTCATTAGTTACAGAGGGGGGGCGAGGGATCTTCCTGGATGTGAGGGAGGACTTGAATTAACCTCCAACTCCTTCTTCCATGGCCATTGAACTCAGTGTTTTTTAGGTTCTGCACAGGGTCCTTTTTTCGGCCAACCCTCCTCCGCTCGATCCCAAATCCTTGTGCATATATATGGGCTGCATTAGGTAACCAAGGATGGCAAGAATTGATCATTTAGTGTTATTGAAAATTGATTGGAAATCTCATATAAACCTTCTTATTTTGGCCCATGTTGATTCTCCAAATAAATCTCACGAATTCCCCTGGCAGATTTGGTTTAAAAATATTGTCTCCCATGTTTTTTTTCCTTTTTTAGATTTCATTCATACTTCTTATTATTTATTTGGTAATTAAATGAATAAAAACCTAAATAAATAAACAAAAAATATTATGTATTATTTATTTGGTAATTAAATGAATAAAAACCTAAATAAATAAACAAAAATATTATGAAGCCATGGAATGGCCCCTAAGGTTCTTTTTTAATAAAATCGCAAGTATACTCGAATTTAAATCGTGGGTCACATGTCTTTTCAAAACTTAAGTTTCACCATTTTGCCCTTTTTGAACTTTCACCGAATTTATAAGAGAGCGGGTTTGACAATAGAAATGTCAAACCCCATGACTCTTAATTTTGGCCTTTGATGAATTGAAAGACGCAGATTTGATCGGGCAAATTTTGGGGTATGACAGCTTCCCCTGTTCAATCTTCTTAAACCTGAAGAGTCAGATAGGCACATCTGCCTATCGTGATCTAAAGGTAGAAGATGATTGGACACTGAAATGCTCTGAAATTTGCATGGGAAGAAATTATGTAGGAGATGGGCTTAAAGATGCCACCCGAGGTGAATACCATTTTTCAGAGTGTGAAGCAAACGCCTTTTGGAAGGAACCAGGTGATTTTGATTGTAGCACGGCCTAAAAAGGCAACCTGAACTTTATGCGATGTTATGATGCATGCGATGTATGATGCAGCAGGCTTCCCAAAATAAATGAGAGTCATGTATGTATATGCACTATGTATGAATGAGGTATGTTAGTCGAATGATGCATGATTGTCAGTTGAAGTATGTTAGTAGCTTTGAAAAAAAAACCTTTGTTTGTTGTTGATGTCGTTTTGGAGAAGATCATTGCCGAGGGACTGACGTGATAAACCCAATTGAGAAACCTTTTGAAAATCTTGTTGTAAAACCCTTTGCAAAACCCCTTTGTTTTTTCGAAGTAGATCATTGCCGAGGGACTAACGTGATAAACCCCATTGAAGAAAACCTTTGTAAACCCCTTTGTAAACTCCTTTGTTGTTGTGTTTTTTTTCCGAAGTAGATCACTGCCGAGGGACTAACGTGATAAACCCCATTGAAGAACCCCTTTGTAAAACTTCTTTGTAAAACCCCTTTGTTTTTTCGAAGTAGATCACTGCCAAGGGACTCAGGTGATAAACCCCATTGAAGAAATCCTTTGTAAACCCCTTGTAAAACCCTTTGATCACTGCCGAGGGACTAACGTGATGGGTAAACGTAACTATCCATAGCGACGACTTGCAGTTTGTTGTAGAAGATAGTTAACTTGCTATAGCGCTAGCAAGCCTTCGTAGTTTGTGAACCCCAAAAGGATCACTTGCTATAGTTCTAGCAAGCTCACCTGCACCAATAGGATCACTCGCCCTGGTTCGGACAAGTTTCACCTGCACCGTTTGGATCATCTGCCCTTGTTCAGACAAATTTCACCTGCACCATTTGGATCATTTGCCCTGGTTCAGACAAATTTCACCTGCACCATTTGGATCATTTGCCCTGGTTCAGACAAATTTCACCTACACCATTTGGATCATTTTCCCTGGTTCGGACAAATTTCACCTACACCATTTGGATCATTTGCCCTGGTTCAGACAAATTTCACCTGCACCATTTGGATCATTTGCCCTGGTTCGGACAAATTTCACCTACACCATTTGGATCATTTGCCCTGGTTCGGACAAATTTCACCTGCACCATTTGGATCATTTGCCCTGGCTCGGACAAATTACACCTACACCATTTGGATCATTTGCCATGGTTCGCACAAATTCACCTGCACCATTAGGATTACTTGCCCTGGTTCGGACAAGCTTACCTGCATAAGAGAAATCATTTGCTATAGTTCTAGCAAACTTACTTGCATGGAAAAGATTCACTTTTTTGGAGACTCACGACTCGAGGGTCGGAGAAAGTAGCATGCCAAATATTCACGACTCGAGGGTCGGAAAGGAAACGATATGTTTAGAAACTCACGACTCGAGGGTCGGAAAACACACCTGTCACAACACGAGGGTTGGAAACTCACGACACGTGGGTCGGAAAATACACCTATCACAACACGAGGGTTGGAAACTCACGACACGTGGGTCGGGAAACTTTTGTAGTATGTAAATGCGCTAGATGATATGCATATGCTAATGCGTATGTATGTATGCTGATGTAATCCCGAGATTTTTATCCCCTTAAACCCATTGAATTTGTTTAATCCATTCTTGCACCTATACCATGACTATGTTTATGCTGGCTTGGTAATGTTTATGTATGTGGATCATGCTTATGCTCATGTATATGTTGATTGATGTAACGAGTAAAACGAAATAATGTCTTCTATAAGACTACCTGAAAAGGTTTCTGAAATGGATACGAAAATTCGTCTCGAAGAAGACTACCTGAAAAGGTTCTTAGAAAGGATAGAAATTTGTCTTAAAGAAGACCACCTGGAAAGGCTGGAAGATGTCTAAAAAAGACTACCTAGAGAGGTTCTCAGAATGTCTTAAAGAAGACTACCTGAATAGGTTCCTGAAAAGGATGACAATTTGTCTTAAAGAAGACCACCTGAGAAGATTCCTAGAAAGGATCGTGCGATTTGTCTTAGAGAAGAATACTTGAAAAGGCTGAGAGATGTCTTAAAAAAGATTACCTAGAAAGGTTCTTAGAATGTCCTAAAGAAAACTACCTGAATAGGTTCCTGAAAAGGATGACAATTTGTCTTAAAGAAGACCACCTGAGAAGATTCCTAGAAAGGATCGTGCGATTTGTCTTAGAGAAGACTACCTGAAAAGGCTGAAAGATTTCTTAAAAAAGATTACCTGGAGAGGTTCTTAGAAATGGCGATGATTGTCTTAGAGAAGACTACCTAGAAAGGTTCTTAAAAGGAATGTCTTAAAGAAGACCACCTAAAAAGGTTCTTGGAAAAAGAATATCTTAAAGAAGACTACCTAAAAAGGTGTGGTGTGATGTATCAACCAATGTATGCATGATTTATGTGTATTTCATGATGATCCAATGATAGGTTGTTGATAACCAAAGCGTATATAGCTCGCTGGAGTTCTAGGTTTGTTTGATGAGGTGGGGTGTGATGCTAGCGCGACTTCCCAATCCTTTTTTTTTTTAAATTTTGAAGATCGTAGTTAGGAGAAAGATTTGTTCAATGTTTGTAAAGTGTGAGAACGCCTTTTCCTTATGTTGTGCGCCTTGCCCCGGTTTGACCCTTTGAATTACTCCACGCCTTTAACCTTTTGAGGTTCTCCACACATTTAACCTTTTGAGGTTCTCCACGCCTTTAACCTTTCGAGGTTCTCCACACCTTTAACCTTTTGAGGTTCTCCACACCTTTAACCTTTGAATTGTTTGCCTTATGGATTTGATACACAATGCCCCAATGTTTAGCGGAAAAAAGATGCCTATGATCTCCAAGATGTGGAGGAAGTGCCCTGAGAAATAACCTTGTCATATGTTTCGATGTTTAGATTGAAGGGTATGACCTTGATCTCTAGGATATGGAGGGCTATCATAGTGTTCTATCCTTTTGAATTTATCCCATGCATGACATGCCCCTGATTGAGATTGCTTCGAGATGTGACCTAGGTCGATTGAACCTTAGGAAGAATGCCCCTAGTAAATAGGATGTTTGATTGCATGCCCCTGTGATCCTTGAAGTTTTGCCCCTGTTTAGGAGAACCCTCTAGATGTGGTTCCCCCCATGCAGAGGTCTTTATTAGAAGTGGTCACCCTTGATTAACCAATTTCGAGATTTCCTCGATGCTAAGTGTATATTCGTAGATGATGTTTTACCCTTCGAGAAGTAACTCCAATGTAATGCACGTGCAAGTTTTGAAATCGAAGTCCGTTATGAATTAGGACTGGATGATTAGAAGTGAATGCTTGAAGAAGCGTAGTGGTTAGAAATAGTTTTGACAAACCTAGGAGTCAGTATAACAAAATCCTGCTTAATATGCTTTCGTAGTTAACCTTGCCTCAATTAGGACTTTTGAATGTTGTAACTTGGCCTGGTTCACGGTTTTAAGAAACAATGGATATGAGGCTCAAAATTTATATAACCCACCCCTTTCTCCTTGATGTTCTCCAAATCCTAAAAATTCGCCTAATCCAATGAATGTGCTTTGTTTGTAAGAGAATCGTTTCAGTTCTGATGTTGAGCAGAAGCCTTAGTGAAGATCCTAAGCACTGATAAAAAGGTGTTGTAAAGATCTAAGCATTGATGTGAAGCTTTGATGGTTTAGCAGTCACAAGATTATCCTTTGTATTTCGCCTTTGTTTTTATCCCTTATTTTTTGCATGAACCAAATCCTTTGAGTTTGATCCATCGGGATGCCCTAATTTTTGCCTAAGTCTTTTTTATTTTCTTTTATGGAATTTTCTATTTTGACTTAGCGGGCGCTTTCCTCCTTTTTCTTTTGAATGCTTCTTTTGAGATTGATCCTTGGATATTGAATGTTGTGACTGCCATGTTGACTTTGATTTGCAAGCTTCGACTTTGATACTTCCTTGATCTTGAATGATGTATTGAGGAAGAAGATTGTTGTGAATGTTATCTCCATTGCTTTCTCAATCTTGGATGAACGCGAGGAAGAAGATATGCTTGAACCTTTGCTTTAACCTTTGCTTGGATTGACTGATCCTCTTGACAACCAAAATACACCGTTGAATTAATCGAAATCTACCCTGCCCCTGGTTAAAATCAAGGTTTTTTTTTTGAAAAGTAGGAATAAATTCCAACTCCTAGCTCGAGGGGGTGACGAGGGATTAACATCCTTATATCTCCACTGTTTACGAATTGAAACAATGCCTGTACATCGTCGGTTCGGTCTTACCTTGAAAGCATATGTTTAGCGAGATTTAGTTATTTGCATTCGTCATTCTCCCTTAAGTTTGTTAATAATCTTAAATCTTAAATTGAAAATAGAAGTGTGCGAGTGGAAAGTCGTAGTAGTGAGCGAATGAATTGACTCCAAAACCTGCATGGTCATCCCATTAGAATTGCTAATCCGAAGGTACAACTTTTATCTTGAGTGACACTTAGCGATCGTAGGGGTTGAAGTTCTGACATGATAAACACCTATTAATCTCAGGGACAATCTCCTTTGTAAATCCATTGACCTTGTTTTACTCCTTAGTTCCTAGACTAGCAGGAGTAAAGGGTAATCTCGAATTCTCCTTGGGCACGTCAAACCGGTCGGAAACAAATTGTTAGCGGTGGGTTTTCGTCGTATCGGAACTTCATGAGTTTCCTTTGACTGAACCTCTTTTGCTTTTCCTAAGGATAGTGTCACACCGTTCGTAACCTTCGGCGTTTGTAATTTGATATAGAAAATTTATGACCCCTTTGCCCCTTGGTGGTGAGTCAACATATGTCGCCTTCCCTCCATCGTGGTTATGCATCTTCGTTCAGGATATTGCCCCAGTTGGGTTAATCCTTGCCCCCAGGTTATCGTAGAGCGTCCTTGTAAGTCTGATATGTTCTAAGATGGATCCCTTTATGACTAGATACCCCTTGAGTGTATCTATGAGGGAACTTCTTTGTTGAACTAATCCTTGCTCGATGACAACCTTTATTGTATTTATAATCCTGTTATGACAAGGCATGGACATGCGGCTGGTGGTGAAAGACATCCTCTTTTTCTTTGTTAGGCCAAGATCTTTTATTCTCCTTTCTCCATAGTTTAAGATCCTTTGATTTTCTTCGTGAGTCTCGGGAAACCGGCTAGCATGGTAGGCATGGATGCGGGCGAAGATAGAAAGGCAAATGTAAATGCAAATGTGTGAATGCATGAAAATGCGAATGCATGCGTATGCAAAAGACTCCCTTATTTTTTGTGTTATAACTCCTTTTATGCCATGTTGACGTGTGACAGGTTTAACTTTAAGGATAGCCTATGTGGATTTAGGGATGACATTTGACCCTAGTGAAATCCTTGCAAGATAGACGTTATGGCACGCCAATGGAAATCCCTTAGATTCGGGAGTATGCAGAAGGTAGCGGCTGGTGACCGTTCAAGACAGTCACCAAGTCTCATGGCCATCGAGAGGCCGTTCGACGTGTACCAATGAAGTTGTCCCTCGTGGGAAGGTTCTCTATGCGGAACACAACCTATCTAAGGACGATATTGGACGAAGTGCAATCCTTACAGGCTAGGGATTGAAGATGCATAAATGGAAATCCAAACCCTACAAGTTAGAGGGTGCGCGGGAATAAACACGGGGTGACCGTTCAAGATAGTCACTGAATTGCATGGCCATCGAGAGGCCAATTGACGTATTCTAACAAAGATATCTTTCGTACGAAGGATGCGATTTTAGAAATATAATCCCTACAGGCTAGGGAACACGCAGAGGTGAGCACATGGTGACTGTTCAAAGTAGTCACTGGATATCATGGCAATCGAGAGGCCAATCGACGTGCGTAAACGAAGATGTCCTTCGTGGGAAGGACACGTAGTTGTAAAAATACAAAGATATAAAAGGGAACCCCCTACAGGTTAGGGAGTGCGTAGATGCAGGCGCGGGGTGACTGTTCATGATAGTCACTAAGTCTCATGGCCATCGAGAGGCCAATCAACGTGCACAAATGGAGGTGTCCTTCGTGGGAAGGACATGGTCTCAGAAGTCGAGTCCCTGCAGGCCATGGAACACGCAGGAGTACCTGCAAAAATCAAAACGCAAGACATTCACAGTATATAAATTGCAACCACATAATAAGCACATAAGCACGTAAGCCCTAGGTTCATAGGTTCGATGTAACGGCTTAGGGTGCCTACCCTTCCCATTGGTATGTTATAGAAGGTCTCACGGGGTCGTTCGTAGCCGCCGAGACTTTTTGTCTCTTTGGATTTTAGAACAACTCATTTGTCCATGAGGTTCGAGTTTTAGGGATAGGTTCCCAGAGAGATCAGCTAAATACCAAGTCCTGCCCTCAACAAAGTCAAGCTTCGTATCAGACATTTCCGGGTATTCAACCCACTCTGAGTGGAATTATAATAAGACTCGTAGGCGATGTAATTCCCCTCTGGTCTTAAATATAATTCTCACGCTTAGGTTTAACAACAATTTATATATCCCAAAAATGCGATAAAATAATACATATTCAAATAAATAAATATTTAATTGAATTGCAGCAAATAAACGAATTGCAGTGAATAAATAAGATTGCAAATAAATAAATAAATAAAATTAAGAAATTTAAATATTTATATAAAAACCATAAACCCTGGAAATTGCAAATAAATAAATGAAAAATTTAAATATTTATATGTTTTAGAGTCGCCACCTATTCTACCAGGGCGAATAGGAAACCCTACGCAGTTAAGAGACCGGGGTAAGATTATTATAATCAAGTCGAGGGAAGGTGTTAGGCACCCTCAACCCTTTCCTAAGGTTTGATCTAAGATGAAGATTTATGACTAAAATATTCAGGTTTAATAGCTAAGGAAATGAATAGGGCGAAAAGTGAGATTGAATGAATTGAGGTTTTAGGGAATGGGACTCGCCTTGGTTATCCAAGTGCCTACATATCTCCTTAGGGAGAATCAGAGTCTACGTAGTTCGGGCACAGGGTTGTACGCCCTAGAATTGATTATAGAGGTGTTTGAAGGCTTTTTGAATGGCCTTGTCGCAGTTGTTGAAATACGAAGTTCGCAAGGTATTTTGAATTACCTTATCGTAGTTTTGAACATCGCAGTATTGAAGAGATGGAAATCTGTAGTTTCGTGGTTTAGTGTGTTTTAAGATTTGGGCGTACAACTCTGATTTGATGTGTCACCGTTAGATGCGATGATCAATAGATTTGATCATTATAGTTAACGGATTATACGGGGTATTGCTGGTTACTCTGACCGATAGATTCGATCGTCGCGGGCAGCAAATAAAGTGTATTTTAAATTTCATATTTTTTATCTCTTGTCTAATGCGACTAATAGATTTAGTCGGGTCAAGAAGAGAATTAATTAAGGGTTAATGTTTTCTTTGCCAAATGGGCAGTGGGATTGGACAAACCCTAATGTATTACTAACTTTCTAAGGTTTTTGTGATTTTTGTAATTAAAAATAATTAAATAAATTACTCGACATAATCGAATAATCGGAAAATAATCCTAATGTTAATCATTGGTCTAATCCTATTATTTTATTCCTAAGCAAATTAACTAAACCTAAATATAATTAATTAAACCTAAATATAAACAATACAAAATAAGAAAAATAAGAAAAATATATAATGAAACCCGGTAATAATCCAGTGTGAGCGATCCTTGAGTGCCCATGGTAGAGGCTCAACTCCTGGCCATTAGATCCGATGGTGATGTGATCCTATGGTCTGGAAGTGAGGACACATGATGAGTTAATCTTTGGACGCGAACACTAGAATCTGGGGAAACTGAAATCACAGATAAAATAAAAACAAAGATCCCCAGCCAGGGATCGAACTGGTGTAACGAGGGGCCACGAACCAAACGCATATGCGCTTCCACTAAGCCACGGACCATTTGTTATCTACGTAATACAACACAAACAATATATTGAAAATTAACCATGATTTAAAAGAACCAAACGCGCGCCCAGATCCTGCACTTCTTCTTCTTCGTGAAATAAGAACGTGAACCTATGGCAACGGTTTTACTCCGTTGCTAAAGCCCTGCCTTATTCAAACCTGCAAATCTTTCACCAAAAAACGCATAAGAATAGTCCAGATTGATCATACATGACCTCACGAATCCGCTAATGTCCTTGATTCTGACCGATTTTACCTTTAATTTAAAATCCCCAATTCATGAAACTGAAACCCTAATCATGGTAAATCTTTCTCCCTGCAACGAAAATCTAATTAAATAGTCCAGATAGATTACATACATCATCATAAACATGTATATGTATTCAAATGTTAGTTATGACACAAGAATGCGCGAAATTGATTATGAAATTGAGAGCCTTCGAACTGTGGCCGTATATGGCGATTCTGAATGCTATAACCAGCGTTAGTGATGCCATTAGTTACAGAGGAGGGCGAGGGATCTTCCTGGATGTGAGGGAGGACTTGAATTAACCTCCAACTCCTTCTTCCATGTCCATTGAACTCAGCGTTTTTTAGGTTCTGCACAGGGTCCTTTTTTCGGCCAACCCTCCTCCGCTCGATCCCAAATCCTTGTGCATATATATGGGCTGCATTAGGTAACCAAGGATGGCAAGAATTGATCATTCAGCGTTATTGAAAATTGATTGGAAATCTCATATAAACCTTCTTATTTTGGCCCATGTTGATTCTCCAAATAAATCTCACGAATTCCCCTGGCAGATTTGGTTTAAAAATATTGTGTCCCATGTTTTTTTTCCTTTTTTAGATTTCATTCATACTTCTTATTATTTATTTGGTAATTAAATGAATAAAAACCTAAATAAATAAACAAAAAATATTATGTATTATTTATTTGGTAATTAAATGAATAAAAACCTAAATAAATAAACAAAAATATTATGAAACCATGGAATGGCCCCTAAGGTTCTTTTTTAACAAAATCGCAAGTATACTCGAATTTAAATCGTGGGTCACATGTCTTTTCAAAATTTAAGTTTCACCATTTTGCCCTTTTTGAACTTTCACCGAATTTATAAGAGAGCGGGTTTGACAATAGAAATGTCAAACCCCATGACTCTTAATTTTGGCCTTTGATGAATTGAAAGACGCAGATTTGATCGGACAAATTTTGGGGTATGACACATACTTTCTTAACCAAATCCCATGCCAAGATCACTTGTGTCCAAAGCGAGTTCCAAACCAAGATTCAGGTGGAATTGAAATTGTAACAAACTCCAAAGCTAGCTCCAAACCTATGCTATGGATCCAAACCAATTCAAAACTTTCTCAGCAAGCTAATGAACCTCTATATCACCTCTCTTCCCTAAAAGAAATTAAGATTACACACCATTGTTCACCAAAATTCATCTTCAAGCTCCATTTCTTTGAAATTCAGATCTCCCTCATTCTTCTTCAATTTTCTCCACTGAAACATCATCAATATCCTATCTAAAAGCTTCTGTAACACATTTTGCATCAAATTCACCATTAATTCAAAATTTGAAATTAAACTAGACATAAATTAGACACTTAAAAAACAATGATGACACTAACATTCCATTAAATAAAAAAAATAGTAAATGACATAACAAACATGACACAACTCTTGATATGCCAAAAAATAGACCCATATAAGTGATTGTTGCCCTCACAAAAGTAGAGTGTAATATGTCAACAACATGACATCCGAAGTTAAACCTCTTTCCCTTACAAGTCTAACACTTAGGGGGTGGTGGTCTAAAGTGATTTTCTTAAGCATCATTGTCCTTATAAACCTCGTGCTTTTAGGACTATTGAAGCGTAATAATACTTTTAAAACATCCTCTCACAAGCATCGTATGCGGGGAGAAGGGATTTGTGAGCTCATATAAGATTCAAGGGCCATTAACCCGGTCTTGTATAAACTTGGGCTTCAACCCCAAAGCCATGTATCCAACACGCACGCTAGCGCATGACTAGCCCTAAATACAATCACCCTTCCATAACGAGAATGATGTAGCTATCACTCCACTAATGGTTCTACGACCCAACCCCAAACTCATCAGATTTACACTCTAACAAATACCAATATCTAATATGGCCCCCTAACCAAAAAAAAACTCATATCACTTTTAAAACTTTGAAAATTGCATTTTATACTTCTATATTTTTTTAATTGAAGGTGTGAATAAATTGAAAATTTGATTTAACATTTTATATCCTAGTGTTTATTAAATACTAATAGTATTTACAATTATAGTGATAACTTAGTTATTAAGTTTATTCTATTAGAGCCTATGTGGCACTTTTGTTTGTATATAAACTAGATTGTGACCCGCGCGGTGCGCGGCTATATCATTTATTTTTGTCACTACCAACTCCCTGAATGTTAAAATCTTTATTATTTTCATATTCTATATTTCTCAACTGACACATCTCCTGTAGTTTTTTTTTTTTATGCAGCAGAATAAAATATAGAATAATAAGTCAATTTATAGAAGAATTTTTTAAAAAGTATGTTCATAACAATTAAATGAAAATTAAATATTATTTATATGATTATATTCGAAAGAAATCATAAATGAAAGAAAGAAATTAAACAATAAAAATAATTTAATTGGTATGATTAGATCTAGACGAAAGCAATGACAATGTATATTTCAATCTTCATTCTAAGATTGTCGTAGAGACCATAAACTATAAAACTGCTAGACATGTAAATTTATGTGTATCTTTATTACAAAGACAATAAAAAATCTATATCAAATTAATTATGAGTACAAAATATGATTAAAATAATAATTAAAATTTATATTAAAGAAAGAAATTAAAATTTATCAGAAATGAAACATAGTTATTTTAGACTTGTGAAGAAAGAGGAAGGAAATTAAACCCACAAAAATAAATAAAAAATAAATAAAAATCAATACAAAAAAAACATTTGAACTCTGTTTCTAAAATTGTGATGCTCCAAATGATTGTAAGAGTAAGAGACTTATATTTAGATCTTCAATCTAAGATTGTTCTTTGTAGAAATTGAAGCCTATTAGACTCTTTTTTAAATTGCAAAATCTGCAAAATAACAATTAGAAATTATATTAGACAATATGAATATAAGTATGAAATGAATTTAAACATAATCAAATTAATATTTATAAAATGAATTGGAATATGATCAAAAACAATAAAATTAAAATTTATAGAGAAAAATATGGATATGAAATTGATTTGAATTGTTGTAAAAAAATGAAACCTTTCATGATTAGATAAAGAGAGAAAAGACAATTTTGTTTTTTTAATGGGTGTTGAATAGTTTGCCCATTCATTTCATGTTTTTCTATTTTATGCATGTTCTAAAATATAAGTGTCATGAAGACAGCAAGAGAAGTTTATCTATTTAAGAAAGAAAGTGAGACATATTGACAGTTTAAGAATAATAAAATCATATTATGGAAGGAAATAAAACATCACATATATTTTGATTGAATTTATAACGAAAATACAAACTATTAAATTTAATTTATATATTTGTGGGATTGAATTTATAATTTAAATTTTCATTAAATTAACCGTTTCATTAAGCACTTTCTTTTATAAACATTAACTTTTACAATAATTAAAAAAATGTAACAGATAGTTGTACTTAAAATAAATAGTAACTGATATACAGTATAATTATGATAACATTAAAATATAAAAACAAAAAATTATATAAGTTAATAATTACTACTAAAATACAATTTACTACAAAAAAAAATAGAGTAAGAATAAAATTATTATATATTATTTTATATAAATTTTAAATTGCTTCATTTTTTAAAAGTATTTGTAAAATGATTATTAGAAAGTAACCAAAACAAATATTGTTGGTAGATATTCAGAATAAAATGATATAATAACAATGTAAATAAAATAAAAAAAATTTGTAATAAAAAAATAGTTAATTAATTAATTACATCAAAGTCTTCCTTTTTAACATTCTCTCATTAATTTTATCACTCCAAATCCTCTAATTTATTTACTAATGACACCTATTTACATTGATTCCATTAATTCAATGATTTCATTAAAATGTTCTTAGATATCTTATATTATAATCGGAAAAAATTGAAAGAATAAGAATATTTTATACTTTAAATATATTTTTTTTAAAGAAGTTCATGTATTTTTAATTTAATAACATCTTAGTGAAAACTGACAGGTCCTAAATACTTGGATTTAGTTACTTATATTTTTATGTATTTTTTATATTAATTAATTTTTAAAATTATTTTTAGATTAATTTTTTTATTTAGAGTGAAAAATGATATATCATAAGACATTACATTGTAATTAATTTTCATTGAATTAACCGTTTTATAAAACTCTTCCTTTTATAAACATTAATTTTTATAATTATTAAAAAGAACATAATTAAAATGTGTAACTCATAGTTGTACTAAAACTAAACTGTAATTGCTATACAATATAATGATGATAACATTAAAAAATAAAAATGAAAAAATTAAATAAATTAAAAATTAATATTAAAATACAATTTGCTACAAAATAAATAGAGTAAGAATAAAATTATTATCTATTACTTATATAAATTTTAAATTGCTTCTTTTTCAAAAGTATTTGTAAAAATGGTTATTAGAAACTTTAATTAATTTTTAAAATTATTTTTAAATAAATTATTTTTTATTTTGAGTGAAAAATGATATATCAAAACACATTATATTAAAATTAATTTTTAATAAATGTAATGTTAACATTATGTTTTGCTACAAAAAGTCATATTATTATACATATTTAGTTATATTTTAAAAATATATAATATTAACTTTTAGCATTTAACTTATAATTTAAATTTTTTATTTAAATTTAAATATGAATTGAAGAAGAGAGAGATTTTTCAACTTATATTTTAGAAATGATAAATATATATTAAAATTTTATTTAGATTTTTGTATTTACATTATATTAAATTTAATTTTTAATAAATGTAACGTTAAAATTATGTTTTGCTACAAAAAGTCATATTATTATACATATTTAGTTATATTTTAAAAATATATAATATTAACTTTTAGCATTTAACATATAATTTAAATTTTTTATTTAAATTTAAATATAAATTGAAGAAGAGAGAGATTTTTCAACTTATATTTTAGAAATGATAAATATATATTAAAATTTTATTTAGATTTTTGTATTTACATTACATTTAAATTAATTTTTAATAAATGTAATGTTAACATTATGTATTGCTACAAAAAGTCATAGTATTATACATATTTAGTTATATTTTAAAAATATATAATATTAACTTTTAGCATTTAACTTAAAATTTTAAATTTATATTTAAATTTAAATATAAATTGAAGAAGAGAGAGATTTTTCAACTTATATTTTAGAAATGATAAATATATATTAGTATTTTATTTAGATTTTTGTATTTACATTACTTTAAATTTAATTTTTAATAAATGTAACGTTAACATTATGTTTTGCTACAAAAAGTCATATTATTATACATATTTAGTTATATTTTAAAAATATATAATATTAACTTTTAGCATTTAACTTATAATTTAAATTTTTTATTTAAATTTAAATATGAATTGAAGAAGAGAGAGATTTTTCAACTTATATTTTAGAAATGATAAATATATATTAAAATTTTATTTAGATTTTTGTATTTACATTACATTAAATTTAATTTTTAATAAATGTAACGTTAACATTATGTTTTGCTACAAAAAGTCATATTATTATACATATTTAGTTATATTTTAAAAATATATAATATTAACTTTTAGCATTTAACTTATAATTTAAATTTTTTATTTAAATTTAAATATAAATTGAAGAAGAGAGAGATTTTTCAACTTATATTTTAGAAATGATAAATATATATTAAAATTTTATTTAGATTTTTGTATTTCTTCTCTATTGAAAATTATTTATACTTATTTATATATTTTTAATATAAATATTTATTAAAATTGTATTTATATTTTTTATTTTCGACTATTGTATAATATACAAAAAATTATAATATTTATAAATAATATTATTTCTAATAGTGTTATCTGGATAATTTTTATTATTATTATTATTATTATTATTATTATTATTATTATAATTATCATTATTATTATTATCATTATTATTATTATTGGTGGTTTAATAATATTATTTCTAATAGTGTTATCTGGATAGTTTATTATTATTATTATTTTTATTTTATTGTTATTATTGGTGGTTTATTATTTTTATTATTTTTTTATTAATATTGTTACTATTATATTGATTGTTATGATATTGTTATATATTTATTAAAATTGTATTTATATTTTTTATTTTCGGCTATTGTATAATATACAAAAAAATTATAATATTTATAAATAATATTATTTCTAATATTGTTATTTGGATAGTATTATTATATATTATATTATTATATATTATTATGGGTTAAATAAGTTTTTGGTCCCTATAAATATTGCAGTTTCATTTTTAGTCCCTCCTGAATTTTGGCAACGGTTTTAGTTGGTTTTGGCAAAGGGCTTTTTTGTAAAAACCGTTGCCTAAAGGCAGGGAGAGACTAAAAATGAAACTGCAATATTTATAGGGACCAAAAACTTATTTAACCCTATTATTATATTATTATTTGTATGATTATTATTAATAGTAGTGCCGAAATATTATATTATTATTATTATTATTTATTTATTTTTAATGTATGGTCAAATTAGTAAATAATGCATTAGAGTTTTTCCTAAGAATGACTATCATGATGACACGTGGTTAAGGTTGCCATTATGACAACCTTCCATTTATATATATTAAGATTAAGATAGACTGGTGGTAGTTGTCATAAATGTACCAATCATTTCCTTCTTCATTTACTTCCTTCGTTTTTTATTATAAGTCGTTTTGGAAAAAAAATTGTATTTAAATATAAGTCGTTTTACAATTCCAATGAATAATTAATGTTATTTTTCCTATTATATCCTTAAATATTTATTATTCTCTCTCCTTTCAATTATATAAATTTATCTTCCACATGTCATTAATGAAGGATAATTTTGTAAAAACCTTCATAATTTCTCATTTTCATACAACAATTATTTTTTTTTTTAATCTGTGTGAAAAGTCTAAAACGACTTATAATAAAAAACGGAGGGAGTAATGAATAGCATCCGCCATTTGCTTTCTCTCTTTATTCCTCTTTGATTTCATCATCTTGTACACCAACAATTGGTATCTAGAGCTCTTGGTTCTGATTCAGGAACCACCGGGAAATACACGGGAAACACGAGTGATTGTGAGCTATGTGTTTGATTTTGATTTTGGGTTCTTGTTGAATCTTTAAACAAAATCTGAACAAAATCATACTTTTTGATTCTGTGGGTTTTAGGGAAACACTGTGTGTGAGATCTGAGTGTGAACTATATAAGGTTTAAAGATGAGCGGAGGAAGCAGTTTGAATACCAAACTTCCAGTGTTTGATGGTAAAAACTGGAATGGTTGGATGATTCAGATGCGTGTATTATTTTGTGCTCAAGATGTTCTAGATCTTGTCACTAAAGGATACGTTTAGGTTGCAGCAGATGCAACAAAACAGGAGAAAGAGGCGCAAAGAGCTACAAGGAAGAGGGATCAGAAAGCATTGTTCTACATTCATCAGTGTGTGGATGCGAATATGTTTGAGAAGATTGCTTATTCGACGACGTCGAAGGAGGCGTGGGATATACTGGTCAGATGCTATGGTGGTGACGCATCAGTGAAGAAGGTGAAGCTTTAGTCTCTCAGAAAGCAGTATGGAAATTTCAACATGAAGAACAATGGGAAAGTTTCTGAGTACATCTCTAGAGTGATTCTGATCACTAATGAGATGAAAGCTTGTGGATGAACTCTTTCTGAACAGGTAATCATTGAGAAGATCTTGAGGTCGCTTACTCATCAATTTAATTTGTGGTGTCCATTGAACATTCTAAAGATCTGGAAACCATGAGAATAGAAGAGTTGCAAAGCAGTTTAGAAGCACAAGAGTTGCGTCTGACTGAGAGAACTTATGAGAGGGAAGTTGAGCAAGCTCTGAAAGCTTCTTTTGTCAAGAAGGACCAGAAGCAGAATAGACGTGGTGATAGATTCCAGAAGTCAGAATCCTTAACTTCTGATGAGAAGAAATATCAGAAGGAAAAGGAGAAGTATGACAAGAAGAAGGTTCAATGTTACTGTTGTAAACAGTTTGGCCACTTTGCTAGAGATTGTACGTCAAACAAGGGAAGGAAATTAGAAGAAGCAAATATAGTCAGAGGAGATTCTGATGATGAACCTGTGCTACTGATGGCTTCTGAGTCTGATGAGAAGTGTTTAGTAGACTGGTGGTATATGGACACAGGCTGTTCAAATCACTTGACTGGAAACAAACAATGGCTGATAGATTTTGACTCCCGAAGGAGAACAAAGATCAGCTGTGTTGATGATAAGTATCTTAATGCAGAAGGTATGGGAAATGTCAAAGTCAGAGTGAAGAATGAGAAGAATCTTCTGATCAAAGATGTTTGGTATGTTCCTGGCATAAAGAGCAATCTGATGAGTGTGGGTCAGCTCATTGAGAATGGTTTATCAGTTATTATGAAGGATAATCTTCTAACGCTGTATGATTCTAATCAGAAGTTGATTATGAAGTCTGAACAGGGAAGCAACATAACATTCAAAGTGAATGTAGAAACGGCTGAAGCTGAGTGTCTTAGTGCAGAAGGCATTGAAGACCGATAGTAAGTGTAACACCCCGATATCCGCTGCACGCATCAACCGTGTCGGCCAACCGAGCATGTTACCGGCTTAATCAATAATCCCCCTAGGTCCGCTTATCGGCTGCCCAGGAAATATTGTTTTTGCCTCCCGCAGGAATCGAACCATGTACCTAGGGGTTAAGTACATATTCATAGCAATTCCTGCTACCACTTGAGCTAGTAGCTCAATTGGTAGCAGGAATTGCTATGAATATGTACTTAACCCCTAGGTACATGGTTCGATTCCTGCGGGAGGCAAAAACAATATTTCCTGGGCAGCCGATAAGCGGACCTAGGGGGGATTATTGATTAAGCCGGGTAACATGCTCGGTTGGCCGACACGGTTGATGCGTGCAGCGAATATCGGGGTGTTACATTAAAAAAATATGGTCAATTGGTAGCAGGAATTGCTATGAATATGTACTTAACCCCTAGGTACATGGTTCGATTCCTGCGGGAGGCAAAAACAATATTTCCTAGGCAGCCGATAAGCGGACCTAGGGGGGATTATTGATTAAGCCGGTAACATGCTCGGTTGGCCGACACGGTTGATGCGTGCAGCGGATATCGGGGTGTTACATTAAGTTGTGGCACAAGAGGATGTGGAATTTGAACTACATAAGCCTATGGCATTTAAGTTCTAAGAAGCTTGTATATGGTATTTCAAAGATTGTGAAGCCTGAGAAGTCATGTGAGATATACATGAAAGGTAAGCAACCCAGATTACCATTCACATCAGAAGTTGTTCCAAGAGCAAAGCATGTTTTCGGAGTAGTACATTCTGATGTATGTGGACCATTTCCAGTACCTTCACTTGGAGGAAACAAATGTTTTGTATCTTTTGTGAATGAATTCACAAGGATGACATGGGTAACACTCATCAAGTTCAAGCATGAAGTGTTTACTGAGTTCTAGAAATTCAAGGTGAAGGCTGAGAAGTAGAGTGGTCAAAAGCTGAAAATTCTCAGAACAGATGGTGGAGGAGAGTATAACTCTACAAAATTCCAGAAGTTCTGTGAGGAGAATGGAATAGAACATGAGGTTACTTCTCCATATACTCCTCAGCACAATGGTCTTGCTGAAAGAAGAAACAGAACTTTGCTTGATATGCCCAGAAGTATGCTGAAAGAGAAGAAGCTACCTCATACTCTGTAGGGAGAAGCTATTGCCATGTCAGCATATATTCTGAACAGGTGTCCAACTAAGAAGTTGAAAGAAATTTTTCCTTAACAGGGCATTTGTTTCATGGATTGCAAACTTATTCCCAAGAATGTAGGTTGGAATATTTTCAATTCCTATGTTTGTTTAAAGTTTTGATAAATGATGCCTAGGAATTTTTTATTCCTAGGAACTTATTTTCCACATAATATTGTGTATTTCTATTCCTATGTTATAAGGTGGGAATCTTACATTCTCATAAGAATAAAAAGTAATCACCTATAACTTCTCATTTACAAGCATTTCAATTTATTTATTTTATATTTTAAAAATTTAATTAAATATACTTCATAAGTATTCCTAGAAAGTTATATTAGTCACCAAACACATAAATGGGAATAAAATCCCCAATAATACTATTCCCAAAAATAATATTCCAAGGATTATAATTTTAATCCTTCAAACAAACACACCCTTAGAGAAATGGACTGGAGATAAGAAAAGTGTTAGGCATCTGAAAGTGTTTGGTTTTGTATGTTACAAACACGTTCCAGAAGCTAGGAGACAGAAGTTGGATGATAGAAGCAAAGTAATGTTACTAGTGGGGTATCACAGTACAGGTGCTCACAAGCTCTATTGTCCAGAAACTAATAAAGTTGAAGTCAGCAGAGACGTTATTGTGAAAGAATCAGAAGTTTGGGATTGGAGTAAATCTCAATCAAACTCTAGTGTAGTGCCAACACTAGAAGTAACTTCTGAAGATGAGTTATAACAATCAAGTTCTGAAGACTCTGAAGATGAGTCTGAACCTGAGGAAGATTCTGACAGTGAACCTGATTCTAATCCAGATTCTGATGATGATCCAGAATATGATGGTGATCATACTTTTGGAAGGGAAAACTCTGAAGACGTAGGGTCTGGAGGACAAGCTTCTCGAAGTAGTTCTGAAGGTGGTATTTCCGAAGGAAGTGTTTTTGGAGGAGGTCCAGAAGGTAACACTGTTCCAGGTTCTGTAGAAGTTTCAGAACAAGTTCAGAGGCCACAGAGAATCAGACAAATACCAAGAAGGTTTGCATATTTCAACATGCTGCAAGATACTGAAGTAGATTCTGAGGGAGAAATTGTTCAGTGTGCTATGTTGGTTGATTCTGAACCAATGGGTATTGAAGAAGCTCTCAAGAAGAAAGTCTGGTTGAATGCCATGAAAGAAGAACTTAAGGCTATAGAAAGAAACAAAACTTGGAAGTTGACTAAACTTCCGAAGGAGAAGAAAGCCATCAGCATTATATGGGTTTTCAAGGTGAAATTGAAGCTAGATGGATCTATTGGAAAATACAAAGCAAGACTAGTGGCTAGAGGTTTTCTTCAGAAACCTGGGCTAGACTACTTTGAAGTGTTTGGACTTGTAGCTAGACATGAAACAATCAGATTTGTGTTTGCTCTTGCTGCAAATAGAAGTTGGCCCTTGATGCCTCTGGATGTAAAGTCTGCATTTCTGAATGGTCCATTACAAGAAGAGGTATACGTCTCACAGCCTTCTGGATTTGCGAAAAAGAATCAGGAAGAGATGGTATACAAGTTGCATAAAGCCTTGTATGGATTGAAACAAACTCCCAGAGCTTGGAATCTGAAGATTGATTCATTTTTCAAGAAGCAGAAGTTTCAGAAATGTGAAATTGAATATGGCGTTTATGTGCAGCATTGTGGAGGCAATATGATTCTGGTGTGTCTCTATGTTGATGACATATTGCTAACAGGAAGTTGTCCAGAAGATATAATCAAGTTCAAGGAAGTTCTGATGAATGAGTTTGAGATGATAGATCTGGAAAATATGGTATATTTTCTAGGGATGGAGATTATGTACTCCGAGAAGGGTATCATTTTGCATCAGTTGAAGTATGAACTTGAACTTCTGAAGAGATTTAAGCTGCAGAACTGTAAGGTTGCTGTTACACCATCAGAAACTAATCATAAATTGGATTCTGATTCTGATGGTGATTATGTGGATGCTATAATCTTCAAACAACTGGTTGGTTCTCGAAGGTATTTGTGTAATACCAGACCTGATATTTATTATGCAGTTGGAATGGTCAGTAGATTCATGAGTAAACCAAAGTGGTCCCATTACCAAGCTGCTGTCAGGATTCTGAGGTATATTAAGGGAACGCTGAAGTATGGAGTGTTATTTCCTTATGGAAAGAAAACAGATTCAGAATTGGTGAGTTACTCTGATTCTGATTGATGTGGAGATAGAGTTGACAGAAGAAGTACTTCTGGATACTTGTTTAAGTTTCTGGGAGGTCCTATTTCTTGGAGTTTCAAGAAGGAACCTGTTGTTGCTTTGTCAACATGTGAAGCTGAGTACATTGCAGGCGCTGTAGCTATATGTCAAGCTGTTTGGCTTCTGAACCTATTAGAAGATCTGAAGGTAAGATAGATAAACCTCTGAAGCTGATGATTGATAACAAGTCTGCAATCAATCTTGCCAAGAACCCAGTGCTGCATGGGAGAAGCAATCATATTGAGAAAAAGTATCATTTTCTCATAAGTCAAGTACAGAAGGGGGTATTAGAAGTTGTACACTGTAGCACCCAGAAGCAACTAGCAGATGTTCTGACGAAGATAATCAAGACAGATCAATTTCTTCGCCTAAGGAATGAAATTGGTGTAGTTAGTTTTTAGAAATTATAAATTAAGGGATGGTATTAGAGGGTAATTTAGTATTTACTATTCTAGTGATAACTTAGTTGTTAAGTTTATTCTACTAGGGCCTATGTGGCACTTTTGTTTGTATATAAATAGACTAGTGGTAGTTGTCATAAATGTACCAATCATTTTCTTATTTCTTTAATGAATAGCAGCCGCCATTTGTTTTCTCTCTTTATTCCTCTTTGATTTCATCACCGTGTACATCAACAGTGTTGGTCGCTCTAACAGTGTAAAAGATCTTGCAAATTTTATTTTCCACACTCAAAAGCCAATTGTACAGAAAACATACAAGTTTTACTTTCAAAAGTGATAAAATATGAGCCACACATTAAATGGATAAGACCTAAGAAACAATACAAAGATTGGAAGCAAAATAGCTTTCATCATTTCATTCAAGAACTATAGGCAATGAGTGTTATTTTGAAGCAGATAATTACTACTTTGTTTCTTTTGCAGCCTTGTTTCTTCCGAGATAATTCTTAGCAACTTGTGCAATGTTTGCCAATGGCTCAATAGAAACAAGTGAAGCATTAGCTGCTTCCTTAACTTCATACTCTATTGTAGATTTGATTATACTCGAATCTTCACCTTTTTCTATAACTTCAAAACGAACTCTATATAGTGTGAATCCAAATTCCAAGTATCCACCTTCAACTACCTCTACTTCTTTGATACGCTTTTCATTATCAATCTTGGTGAACTTCTCACTGTAACTAGCTGGACCAGGTATACCTGATCAAACTCCAACCAAAAAAATCAAACATTAAGAAACTAAGAACATACCAGAACTATAAATAAAAGTACAATAATAAGAATATAAATGACCTGGGGTGAATGTGAGTTTGAGAACAGTTCCAACTCCTCCATCTCCTTCCAGTAATTCCACTTTCTGAAACAATTCAGGCATCTCTTCAACAACAAGTTTTCCAATACCAAGTGTGCCAAAGAGTTCCCATGCTTCACTTGCTGGCACATGAAGCTCCAACTCATGCTCTAGTTGACCAGACATCTTCTCTCTTTATCACAAAAGCTTACTCTTGTTAGTTTTAAAATGTAGAGACTTTGTTACTTATTTATAGATATCACTGTATGTTATGAAATAGTAATTAACTTAACATTAAAGTATTTGAGAATGTTACATCGTTACGTTACACTCAATGAAAACGTTTAGTTAAGGACTAGTATTTTCTATCTTTTCTTATATGTTTTTCAGTGAATGTAGTTTTTTCTATTGTTGACTTATTAATGTCTAAATTACGTATCTTTAATTTAAAATAGAAGATTCCATTATTTTTTATAGCATCGTGGCCGGCTAAATACAAGTTGAAATTTGTTATTAAACACTACTTTTTTGGTTACACGTTACTGTTAAATATTAGAGACAAACTGCTGAATATCCACGGGTCACAAAACACAAACAACTAGTCTGAGGTGTCCCTCTCTCCTTCTATACACATAGTAGTGCACCACAAGAGACAATAATGCTAAATGACCACCCCATGCTCACTAAGACCAAAACAAATCACTCAACCAAAAACCTATATCTTTGCCAACCACACATTATTTATGTTGTTTTATGACCTTGAAAATTTTGCCATTGAAAAAATTATAGAGTCGAGTCGCGGATTAGGTCACTCTCTTTAAGACGTTTTGCGGGGTACCGTCTAAAATTTTGCAATGCATTCAAATTACCGCGCCGTCTCTAAGATCTGATGGTACTAAGACCATTCAAATATGATATAAATACCACCGTAGTATCTAGTATAACGACCCGTCATAATTATTTCTCAAACCAAGATAAATTTTAATAATTCTCCAAAGAGAAATCAATAATGGTCATTTGATAAATGAAATACATTATATAAAAACAATGTTAGAGAGAGAAGCTTCCCCTCTCTCTAACTGTGCTCTAGAAAAATGACAAAGACCAGAGGTGACGGAGGCTGGATCAAGGCTACGAATAAGAAGAAGATAATCAAGCCAAGAGGTAGTGAAGAAAGAGATGTAAGGAAGGGAGAAGAAGGTGGTGGCGGTATGACAACAACGACTTATTTCGTAACGGAGTTTGATGACAAGTGGGAGGCAAGGGATCTGTACCATGAATTCAAAGATCTTGGCAACATCAATGAGGTGCTCATTCCATATATAAAGACCAGATGGGAAAAGAAGTATGGGTTTGTCCGGTTCTTCAACGTGGGGGATGAGAAAATGTTAGAGACGAAGTTGGATAACATATTTCTTGATGGGAAGAAAATCTTTGCTAACGTGTCAAAGTTCGAGAGAAAGCCCATTAACAGAACTCATACAGGCCCTCAGAGAGGTTTGGATAGAGGTAAAACCAAACTAACTCCGGTATATAGGGTGGATGAGGCGAAAGGTAGTTCTAAAATTGTCAAGGGAGTCTCCTTCGCGAAGGTGCTTCAGGGAGAAACTTCCACCTCGGTTAGAGAATTTAAGTCTGATGAAGGAGAAAAGAGGAGACTAGCGAAAGCTTTTGTGGGAGAAGTAGCAATACCGAGGATGACTTCAACAATGCAAGATCAGTTTCAAGGTGAGGGTTTCTTCTCGATAACTACAACCCCACTTGGAGCTAACCTCTATTTACTTGAGGAAAATCAAGAAGGAATCTTGGAAGAGATGGTGGTGGGAGGCAGCAAATGGTTAGAGGAACAATTCAAGGATGTAAGGAGGTGGACACCTAGAGAGGTTAATCAGGAAAGATTAGCGTGGGTGAAGGTTATAGGAATCCCAGGTCATGCATGGACAAACAATTTTTTTGTCTTCATCGCTCAATCGTTAGGATCTTTAATCAACGAGGATGAAAGAACTAAGAGTAGAGCTAGCATGGACGTGGCTAGAATTCTTGTTCATACAAAAATGAGATCATCGCTCAATGAAGAAGTTAAGGTAAAGATAGATGATGAGTTCTTCAACATCTTTCTTATAGAAGATACTACCCAGGTAGAGGAAACACGCTGCTGTAAGAGAGGCCACAATAAATACCAAGTGATGATTGAATCTTCCTCAAAAGAGTCTGTTAACGAATTAGACAACAAAGACGAAGGAAGTGAGTACAATTTTGTGCCGGAAACTGAAGGAGAACTTGTAGAAGGGGGTGCTCCGGCAACGAAGGAAAATAGTCAAGAACAGGATGAAGAAGAGTGTCCATTGGATTTTGATAGTCATAAACCAATGGGTATTATGAAGGACCCTCATATGTTTAAGGAAGGTACAAAGAGTACGAGGCCCTTTTTGAATAAAAATACGGCGGGATCTTCTCCCGAGGCAGTAGAGTCAGCGGGTGAGACAGCTGTCAGCCCTAGGATGTTGACTTGTCCAGCGAGGTGTATTACAAGAGGGGAGAAACACGAAACTGATTTTGACAAAGGGTTGGCTTTAGTGGGCCCTTTATCATTGGGCCTGTTATCCTTCGATGAGGCTTACTCTAAATCTAAAAACATAAGGCCCAAATTCAAGAAGATAAGAGAGGTGAAGGAATTGGGGGGAAATACAGAAATGGTTGAAATCAAGCAATCCTATTTTGCTTGTTTGAACCCTAAATTTGGCCCTAAATGTCTGTGGAAAAATTCAAAGTCGCTGAATAGTAGAGAAGAAAAGGACAAATTCTCAAGAGGCTCGGTTCTATGCTATGAATCTATGATGGAGTCTTACATCGATCGTTGTAATAGGAGACTGCACATTAACAAGGAGTACTCAGTGGCATCAAAGTTAAAAGAAAATATGTTAAGATTGGGTATTGAATGTGAAGGAAGGGAAGAGTTCATTCAGAAAGAAATAGAAGAGTTGGAGAAGAGAGATAAGGATGGGGATGATAGCAAGGATGGCGAAATCTAGCTGTTTGAAATGATAATCGTTACTCTTAATATTAGAGGAGGAGGGAGTCATCTCAAGAGGAAAAGAATTGGCTTCATGAATCAAGCAGGAAAGGTTGACGTTTGTTTTCTCCAGAAAACAAAGATTTCTAACTTAAGTCTGAATATGGAAGAAGATCTTTGGGGTGATAAGGAAGCAGAGTGGACGCATCTGGACTCTAATGGCGCTTCAGGAGGTTCGGTGATCCTGTGGAGAAGGAATTCCTTGGAGCTCATTCAGAGCTTTAAAGGAGTGGGATTTTTAGGGGTTAAGGCTCGTCATGGAGGTATCTGTGTTAATTTCATAAATGTTTACGCTCCTTGTAATTCGGTTATGAGAAGAGAGGTCTGGAGAAGTTTGATTAGGCTAAAGAAGAAGGATGTGGGAGAGGAATGGTGCATAGGCGGAGATTTCAACTCAGTTTTATTCAAGGAAGAGAGGATAGGGAACTGTGAAGGCAGAAAGGTTAGGGATTGTGCCGATTTTAGGAATTTCGTGGAAGAGATGGAGATTATTGATCCTCCTACTGTAGGAGGGCGTTTTACTTGGTTCAATGGCAATGGCCAAGCAATAAGCAGATTGGATCAATTTTTGCTCACTGAAAACATGATTTCTCTTTGGAATTTTGACTTTCAGGCGGTGGGCAAGAGAGAATTATCGGATCATTGCCCGATGTGGCTGAAATCCGGAGGTAACGACTAGGGCCCTAAACCTTTCAGGTTTAACAATGGATGGTATAAGCACAAAGATTTTGATTCGTTCGTGAAGAAGGAATGGAGCTTGTTATCTGTCAGAGGTAGAGGAGACTTTGTGCTTTATGAGAAACTGAAAAAGGTCAAACTAAAATTAAAGGATTGGATTAAAGATGTCTATGGTTGGATAGACTTGAGAATTAAAGAAAAGATCGACGAACAACATGAACTGGATCAATTCTTGGTTGCCAATGCAGGGGGTAACATAGCTGATGCTGTTGAGGCTAGAAGAATGGCATCTGAAGAAATTTGGAGTAAATTGGAGATGAGAGAAAATCTGCTTAGACAAAAGTCGGGTCAATGGTGGCTTAAGGAAGGAGACCTCAACTCCAAATTTTTTCACAGTTTGCTTAAAGAGAGAGTTAGAAGGAATTCCATAAATGTGGTGGAGACGCCTGCAGGTTTGGTGGAGTGAGTTGAAGAGGTAAAATCTCATGTTCGCGATCATTTTGAAAGTTTTTTTAAAGAGCCTTGCAAGGACAGACCTGTTCCAGCGGGTATCACCTTTAAGAGGCTAGAGTTTGAAGTGGCGGCGAGTTTGGTGCGTCCTTTTACAGTTAAGGAGATAAAAGATGCTGTATGGAACTGTGATGTCAGCAAGACACCAGGTCCTGATGGGTTCACCTTGGCTTTCTTCAAAAACCATTGGGAAATTCTAAAAGACGACATACAGAGTTTTGTGGCAGTTTTCTATGAGAAGGCTAAATTAATAAAGGCCTGTACCTCCTCTTTCATATCGTTAATTCCAAAAGTGCTGAATCCCCAATCCCTATCAGAGTATCGGCCAATTTGTCTGGTAGGGAGTCTCTATAAAATTTTGTCAAAGCTTCTTGCTGGCCGCCTCAAGGAGGTTATTGGGTATTTGATTTCAACAAAACAGAGTGCCTTCATAAAAAATCGCAACATTTTGGATGGTATATTGATGGTTAGCGAAGTGATGGACATGGCAAGAGAGAAGGGTCGAAATGCTTAGTTATAAAGGTAGATTTTGAAAAAGCTTACGACTGTGTCAACTGGGACTTCTTAAGATACGTAATGAAGAAGATGGGCTTCGGGAGAAAGTGGTTAAGCTGGATGGAGGCAAGTGTGTTTACGAGTTCCATGGCCATAATTGTGAACGGAAGCTGTACGAAAGATTTCAAAGTCGAGCGTGGTCTCCGACAAGGAGATCCCTTATCTCTGTTGTTGTTTGTAATTGCTATAGAAGGCTTAACTAGTCTTATGGAGAAAGCTTATAGTCTAGAAGATTACAAAGGTTTTTCGTTCGGTGATAACAATGTAGTTGACATCCTACACTTTACCAACGACACCATTATATTGGGTGATGGAGGCAAAAAAAACTTGTGGAGTTTGAAGTCGATTCTTAGGGGATTTGAACTCATGGCTGGCCTCAAGATCAATTTTAGTAAAATTAACATATACGGGATTAATCTTAGTGATACTACTCTTCAAATTTTGTCAACATTTATGTCTTGCGAAATAGGTGTCTCTCCGTTCAAGTTCTTGGGAGTTATGGTGGGTGACAGCCCGAGGAAGGTGGCAATGTGGAAAGACGTTATTAAATACATTAGGAGAAGGTTAGACAAGTGGAGAGGGATATTCCTTTCAATTGGAGAAAGGGTTGTTTTGATTAATTCGATTTTAAACGCAATCCCTCTGTATTCACTTTCGTTTTACCGAGCTCCAAAGAAGGTTATGAAGGAAATCAAGAGCATTCAAAGAAGAATCTTATGGAGGGGAGTGGAAGGAGGGAGAGGGATAAGTTGGGTTAGTTGGCGCAATGTGTGTAAGCCTAAAGAAGACGGCGGTGTGGGCATTAGAGACGTAGATTGTATGAATGTCTCGCTTCTAATGAAGTGGAAGTGGAGAATATGCACAGATGAGAATGCGATTTGGTCAAAATTGTTAAAACATAGGTGAAGGATTGTGAAGGATCCAAGGGCCTGTCGGCTTCTGACTTATTTCATTGCAGGGTTAAAAGTGGAGCCAACATGTAGTTCTGGTTCAATACGTGAGTGGGAAATCAGGCAGTGTCGGAAGCGTTTCCGGAGCTGTATGCCAAAGCAGAAAAACCGTACATGTCTGTAGTAGAGGCAGGATTCTGGGATGGCGATGATTGGAAGTGGGATGCAAATTGCTGCCTGCGAGAAATAGATGATGATGATGCGGATATGCTGAGTTTGCTGCAAAATGATTTGTCGCTGCTCAGCCAGCCGAACTCAGGCAGAGACGAAATCGTTTGGGTGGCGGATGAAGATAAAGGATTCTCCGTTAAAGGGTGTGCAACTGAGATTAGAAGACGCGAAGAGGGCTCGGGGCTGCAAACAGTAGAGTAAAGGAGATAAGATTTATGTGGAAGATTAAAGTTCCATCAAAGGTGGGCATTTTCAGTTGGAGGTGCGTTTTGGATAGATTACCAACGAGAGACCAATGGAAAGTAAGAGGTGTCTTAGTAGATGATATAGATTGTTTCTGTGTTTTCTGCTCCCATGAGTTGGAGAACACAAATCACCTTTTTGAGAGTTGTCCTTTAACTAGAAGAATTTGGAGAAAAGTGGGACAGTGGTTAGGGGATTCGGTGACTTTGTCGAACGATGAATTGAGGAACTATTTGGATAACTTTGATAAAATTAAGGCGGTAGAAGAACAAATAACTGTTGGAGTAATTAGGATAGCAGTGTTGTAGTATTTGTGGGTGATGAGAAATGCTATCCTATTTAAAGGTAATATCTTTAACTTTGATGAATGCTTTTCTGCTATCGTTCTTAGCTCCTGGAAATGGTTTAGGGTAGTTAATGATTCTTCTACGGCTTGTAATTTTCATGTCTGGAACACGTTACCTTTATCCTGTATAAAGAGGTAACTTGTTGTCAATTGTATCTTTATTTCTTCTGTGATTAATACCATTACTTATTGAAAAAATAATAATGGTCATTTGATCATTCAAAAGGATTTCTCAAACAAAGAAAAATTCGAATAATTCTCTAAAGAGGATCCAAAAATTATACTTGATAATTTCTCAACTCAAACGAGGAGAAATGGACATTGTTCTCTAAAAAGAATTCAAGAAAGTACTAAATGCAACGAGTAGAAAGAAAAGGAGAGAGATTGATGCTTTGACAAAATAAGTTTTTTGTATGTTTTGAATGAAATAAGGAATTTCCTTATATAATGAAGTAAGCTAGCTAAGATATCTCACCTAAGCAATGTGGGACTAGGGAGTTTTTTTAACTAACACACAATGTGAGACTTGACTTAAGAAACATTTTCAAATTCATCTCCCTATGTTAGAATATTGACATAATGTTCCAACAATTTCTATCGGAGTGGCTTCAAACAATGAAGATTCAATATGATGCTCTTATAGTCAATCAAATCTGGATACTTGCCTACGTGCCACCTCATAGAAAATTAGTTGGTTGCAAGTTGGTGTTCAAGTACAAAGTAAAGTTAGCGGCTAAAAGACTAATATAAATAATATATTTTATGATAAAACTTTCACTTCATCCAACAAATAACTGAGGTATAAACCCTGAGCATGTCACTTTTTTTTAAAATTACAATCTACTACCCTTAGTTGCTATAGACAACTAAGGATAAACTAACTACACGTTTGAATCCCAGTAACTGCAATTTATATTTTATTTCTTTTATAATGACGTCATCCTTTTTAATTTTATTTTTATTTAAATATTAAGTCATCTATTTCTTCGGTTAACCTACGAATCAAGGGAAAAGATTACTCAATTTTGCTTATAATAATATTTATTCATTAAGTTTTTCCCTAACTTAAGTCATTTGTTGCAACTCAAACTCGTAAACATCATTCTCTGAAATAGATTGCAAGACAACAAAATATTTACAGTTTCTTAATTAGTTAAGAAATCTTTCAAGATTGTTGTTGTTGTTGTTTAGTGAAGAAACTAATTTTATCAAACCTTGACCAAAATATTTTTTTGGCCTTGTAATCTATCTCACGGAATGGTGTTGTTGTTGTTGATTCCATCTTTTGCAATCCTTTGTTATATTTGTGAATAATTTCCCAATGTTGTCATCAAGGGCAAAAAATTGAATTATTTAATTTTTCCTTTGAATGACAATATTAAAAAAACTATTCCTAATCATATTTAAAAATATTGCAACCCAAAAAATAAAATGATAGATGGTAAAAATATGTAAGTGATATATCTTACACTTTGCCATTTTCTTTTTAATGCTACAAAAGAAGTAATCTATTCTCAATAGTAGGCTGAAAACCGGGGGGAAAAGTTATTATTTTATTTTTTATTTAAAAAAATCTATTACCTCGGTATTCATAAATATTCGAGGAAAAAAGCGATACAGTTTTGATTATAAATGAATCTTTGTCCTCCATGAAGTGATTATCAACGCTCAATACATTGCCAACTCATTAATCCATTTGAAACATTAGTGATCTGCGTGAAACCCTCACACTAGCCAATTAGAATGCAAATGCCACAAATACTATATTGTGAATGACAAACATTTATAATGAAAATATTAAGAATGAAAAAAGTAAAATTCAAAGAAGTGTGGAAATAATCTCTAGGATGGACAACAAATACAAAAAGTCTTGATTCAAGCTTAGTATTCCTTACATAATCTCTTGTATTGTACCATGATAAATTATTTTCTTTATCTAACTTTATAAATTTTTTAACATAAACAAATGCATGCAAAACTATTGAAAATATATTGCATACATATGGGTATCCAACAAAATCTAGCATTTGGTATTCACCAAGACTTAAAAGGATGATGATATATAATCTGCTGAATTTTCCGACAAATTTGTATTTGTAAATTAAAAAGAAAATAATAAAAACTTACGAAAATTTTTATTTTGATAAAAACGTGTTGTTTCATATGTAAACAAATAAGAGATCATTTAGAATATTGAAAATTGCAGTTTATACTTCTATATTTTTTAATTGAAGGTATAAATAAATTAAAAAATTGATTTAACATTTTACATCCTTGTATTGGCCGATCTAACAATGTAAAAGTTATTGCAAATTTTATTTTACACCTTCAAAAGATAAAGGTGTTGAAAACATACAAGTTTTACTTTCAAAAGTGATAAAATCTGAGCCACACATTAAATGGACAAGACCTAAGAAATACTAATACAAAGGTTGGAAGCTAAGTAACTTTCATCATTTCATACAAGAACTATAAGCAATGAGTGTTATTTTGAAGCAGATAATTACTACTTTGCTTCCTTTGCAGCCTTGTTTCTTCCGAGATAATTCTTAGCAACTTGTACAATGTTTGCCAATGGCTGAATGGAAACAAGTGAAGCATTAGCTGCTTCTTTCACTTCATACTCTATTGTAGATTTCACTATGCTCGATTCTTTACCTTTCTCTATAACTTGTAAACGAACTCTAAATAGTGTTAATCCAAAATCCAAGTATCCACCTTCAATTACCTCAGTTTCTTTGATGAGTTTCTCATTATCAACTATGGTAAACTTCTCTTTATAACTGGCGGGGCCAGGTATACCTGTTCCAACTCCAACCAAAACAATCAAACACTAACATACTAAGAAACACACAAGAAAAAACTATAAATAAAAGTACAATAATAAGAATATAAATGACCTGGCGTGAATGTGAGTTTGAGAATAGTTCCAACCCCTCCATCTCCTTCAACTACTTCCACTTTCTGAAACAATTCAGGCATCTCTTCTCCAACGAGTTTTGCAATACCAAGTGTGCCAATGAGATCCCATGCTTCACTTGCTGGCACGTTAAGCTCCAACTCATGCTCAAGTTGACCAGACATATTCTCTTTATCACAAAAGCTTACTCTGGTTAGTACTTTTGAAAATGTAGAGACTTTGTTACTTATTTATAGATATCAATGTATGGTAATTAAGAACAAAATATTTGGGAATATTACATCATTACGTTACATTCAATGAAACCGTTTAGTTTAGGAATCATTAATATGTCTAAACTCTAAAGTACATATCTTTAATTAAAATAAAAGATTCCACTATTTTCGATAGCATCGTTGCCGGCTTAATACAAGTTCAATTTTGTTGTTAAGCAATTTTGTTGGTTACACGTTACTGTTAAATATTAGAGACAAACTGCTGAATATCCATGGGTCACAGGCACAAACAACTAGTCTGAGGTGTCCCTCTCTCCTTCTATACACATAGTAGTGCACCACAGGAAACAATACTGCTAAATGACCACCCCATGCTCACTAAGACCAAAACAAATCACTGAAAACCAAAAACCTATCTCTCTCATGTTGAACCAGTTAATGTCAAGCAAACTTTATTTCAATCTGAGCGGCTTCAAACTATAGAGATTGAATATTATGCTCTGATAGCCAATCAAACCTGGATACTTATCTACCTTCCACCTCATAGAAAATTAGTTGGTTGCAAGTAGGTGTTCAAATTCAAAGTAAAGTTAGTCGCTAAAGACATTACTATAAATAATAAATTTTATAATAAAGTTTTTAATTTACCAACAAATAAATCTTTTATAATTGAGATTGTTGGGATTCGAAACATATCCCTTAATTAATATACCATTGGTTGTGTGTAGCAACTAAAGTCATTACTGAAAAATATTTAAGGTTTTCATAATTAGTTAGGAAATCTTTTAAGGTTGTAATTGTTGTTGTTTTTATTTATAAGTAGGAAATCTTGTATTAACTCGAACAAGGGGTACTCAACTAAAATATAAAGAGAACAGAGAATACAAGAAAATAATCAACTAGAGATTCAAGCTAAGCAAAGAACACTAACAGGTTTACAAGCCAATCCTTCATATTGAAGGCTAGAGGAATGTTGGATCTCGCTCCAAAGTAACCTTATGATAGAGTCTTTGCTAATGTCAGTGTTTCAATCACACCTTTTGTTCTGGACCAGCCCAATTACTTCAAATTGGGCCAATCACTCTTTGGCCCAAAGGCATTCTGATTCACCCACGCGACAGCCTTCCCCGGCCCGCTCCGGGCAAACACAAGGCATAACCGAGCACGCTGAAGCCTCGTGCTCGGCAATAGCTAACTCGCGTGTTTCCTAGCCTAGCGCCTCACATGGGTCCTTAAAAAGTGGAGTTCTTTCCGCATGGAACAATCCTATAAATAGCCCTCTAACCCTAGAGGGCAAGGTAATCTTTTTTCACCCAAAATCTCTCACTTTGTTGTACCTTGTTGTCCAAACACTTACTTTGGCATCGGAGTGCCTTGCAGGTACAACCACCTTTTTTCTCCTCCAACCGTTCCGGATTTCAAGCTTCACCATTGTTGGTCACCTGTTCTGCTCAGAAAGATCAGTGGCGCCGTCTGTGGGAATCAATCAGCTCCCCCGTTTCTTTTCTTGCACTTCTTGATCCTTTTCTTGCCCCTGCAAGAAGTCAGAAACCATAGCTCTGATTCAACCATCATCCATGGCTGGAAACAACGAAGAATTCTCTTCTCTGGACGCAACAGTGATCAACAAGAACGACATCTCCGTCGTCGTTCCTCCACCCAGAAATACCGCTCCACATCCTCGTGACGGTCTCACAGCATCTCCTTCCCCGAAAGGCTTCCACGAAAACACCGTCCATCACCTCGGAGATACCAGCGGTAAAGATAACCACGAAGAGGTTCTTGAGAAACCTTTCTCCACCAAGGGTCCAACTCACCCAGATCAAACCATGGCCGCCGTCTTGGCAGCCCTTGCGCAGACGAACGCCTTGATTCAACAAAAGAACGACAGGATCGGGGCACTCGAACAGAAGTGTCGCTCTAAGACTCCACCTGTCATAATCCTCGCTCCCGTCACGAGGCGGTCACCAAGAAACGCCCCTGTTCCCCCTCCCCGAGGGAACATCCGGGTCCTGCTTCAAAGAAAGGGCATGGCGACCACCGCTCCCGACGCCGTTCACAATCTCCCAAGCCGAAGAGGAGATCCAAGTCGCCTCCCACAAAGCTCGACGACGATCGGAGGCGACACAGGCGAAGCCACAGTCGATCCGTCACGCCAACCCTCTGTGACGAAGAAGAGGAGCGCAGGGGCCCTGTGTCATACGCTATCCTGGAAGCACCTCTTCCGACCGGTATCGAGAAGCCCCCACCATTGGGCATGTACGATGGAACGACCGATCTAGACGAGCATATCGAGAACATCGACGCCCTCCTAGACTACAGAGGAGTACCGAGCACAATCAAGTGCTGGTTGTTCCCGACCACATTACGCAAAGGAGCCATGACTTGGTACAAAAGTCTTCCCGACGAATCCATCACGTCATGGAAAGTGCTCGGAAAGCTTTTTTCCAGACACTTCACGGCCCGCAGACATCCGAAATCGGAAGCCTCCCTGGAAGCCATTATTCAGGGGAAAGACGAATCACTTTGGGCCTACATAGATAGGTTCAACAAGGAGGCTGTGCAGGTATCCACAACTGCCCACATGAAGAAGTTCTTGCTCGAACGAGGCCTCCGGCCACGTTCAGATTTCGCCAAAGCAATCGGGATCGAGACACCGCCCACCTTGGACGAATTTTTCCTCAAGGACCAGGCGTATATACAATACGAGGAAAAAGAGGCCGCTCATGCAGTCCGCAATTCCAGACAGGAAGAAAACAAAAAGGGCGCTCGTCAAAACGATTCCTGCCGGGGATCCGACAAGAAAAAAGAAGATAAAGGTCGAGATCCTAAGGACTACAAAGGCCCAGCAGGAAAGTTCCGGGAATACACCCCCACTAAATGCATCCAGGGAACGCATCCTGAGCGAATGCGCGAACGCCAAATTCCAAACGGGAAAAGTCCGTTTCCCAAAATCCATGCCTGCACGGCCAAACGTAGACAAATCAAAGTTCTTCCGCTTCCACAAAGGCCACGGGCATAACACCGAAGACTGCATCCACCTGAAAGACGCAATAGAAATTCTAATCAGGGAAGGACACCTGAAACAATATGCAAAGAAACAAGAGGCGACCAAGGAAGCCAAACCGGTCGTCGAGGAGAAACCGGCAGAGGATACGCCCGCCATGCAAGTGGCCATGAGTATCACCAGAACGGAGGACTTTTACCTCCCCGACTAGACTAGATTATCTTCCCCCCTCTCTTCTCACAGCCCGTGGGAGTTCTTCCCTTCCGCCATGGTCATCTCCGGAGGAGGGTTCAGGAAACTCACCGTCGAGTCTGCAAAACAGAAGTTCGACGAGCTAATTTTAGCAAATTCGAGCAAAGCCGCTACCCTGGACCTTGCCAAGGGCGGATCCTCCCCCATAGCTTTCTATCGGAAAGAACTGCCGGGGGTGCCCCCAATGCAACCATCCCTCTCCTCATCCGGGCTCGGATGGCCAACTTCGACGTACGAAGCATTCTGGTCGACCAAGGGAGCTCGGTAGACATTATGTATTCCCAGCTATTCAAAATGTTGCAACTGAATGACCGCCACCTCACCCCCTACGTAGGCTCCGACCTACAAGGTTTCAATGGCACCGTAACAAAACCATGGGGTTTCGTCGAACTTATTCTCTCGGTCGGGTCAACAGAAACTGCGAGGGCCGTCAAAGTCCAATTTCTAGTCATCGATTGCCCCTCGATCTACCAATGCATTTTGGGACGCCCCACGCTGGCCGAACTAATTGCCGTCCCTTCGACCGTGCATCTCAAACTCAAATATTACACAGCTAAAGGGGAAGGATTTTTGTCCCAAATGCTTAACTTTGCAAATAACTCTGCAGTAGTAATTAGGCAGCAAATGGACGAAAGTAACCATGACATGGTCCAAATTCTTGCACAAACAATGGGTACGGTCTTCAACCCTTTGATCCAAAATACTACTTAGGCGAACCAACAAATGGTGGCGTAAATGACGCCCCTAGCACGATATTTTTGGTGTGCCTCAACCTCCTCCCCAACCCCAAAGGGATTGGATGAGAGATAATCAGGGGGTATCACTTGAAGAAGACCCAACAATAAACCAAAATCAAAGAAATTCACCACCCTCAAATCTGATAAACCAAGGAGGGGTTGTCGAACCACCAAGGTCGAACCTCCAAGCAAGAACAATAGATCCCAAGGGAAAGAGAGCCAGAGGTAGTATATTGGTAGATAGAAACCAAAATGCTGACGAAGTTGTGCAACAAATTCGACATGATAATATGGCAGCAGACAACAATTTGGCAGCCATGGTCGAAAGAATCATGGCCCTAAATGGTGTGAATATTGTCCTTCATAGGCCAAGTTACACTTCTCCTCTGAATGAATACTTCCTTCAGTCGGATGTACCCCATAGATAGAAGGTCCCTAAGTTTACCAAATTCTTTGGGGACATTACCGAGTCTACCGTAGAACATGTTGCTAGGTACTTAATAGAAGTAGGCGAAATCACTGGAAATGAAAACCTTTGAATTAAGTACTTCCCAAGTTCGCTAACAAAAAATGCTTTCACCTGGTTCACTACACTGTCGGCCAATTCGATTCATGGTTGGGCACAATTAGAAAGATTGTTCCATGAACAGTTCTACATGGGACAAACCGATATTAGTCTGAAAGAATTGGCAAGTGTGAAGCAAAAATTCACTAAGCCAATAGATGATTATCTAAATAGGTTTCGATTTGTTAAGGCCAGATGTTTTACTCAAGTTCCTGAGCATGATTTGGTCAAAATGACCGCAGGTGGTTTGTATTATTCCGTTAGGAAGAAACTAGACACTCAGCACTTGCGAGATATGGTCCAATTGGCTGATAGGGTTCGACAGATAGAGCGCCTAAAAATAGAAAAGGCTAGAGCAAGTAAGAATAATAGAAAATAAAAAATAGCCTACATCGAATATGATGAAGGCAAAAAAAAGTTGATATGAAGAGCCTTTCGATGTGGATGAAGGCGAAATAGACCTTGGTGAACTTAAGCAAGGGCCCCCCTTATTTGTGTAGGGATTTAGCGCCTTCAAATGGAAAAAAGTCGGTCGAACCTGATAAGGGAGATAGATTCCCTAAGAAAACTTATACTTTCGACGTCATAAAATGTAACGAAATCTTTAATTTATTAGTTAAATATGGCCAAATGATAGTACATCCAGGTGCTAATATACCCCCTTTGGAACAAAGGAAAAAGAGGGGTTTTTGTAAATATCATAAATTTTTGGGCCATAAAACATCTCAATATTTTTGAACTAGAGAAATACATCGATTCGGCTTCAACCATAACCCCACTATTTTGCATCATACTACGATCATCTTTTGATTTTGTATAAAAGGTATAATGACCAATGTCGTATGCAGTCCAAGTAATGACTAAATTTTTGGCTCGTACAACAATCATTTAAGTATCTCGGATGCACTACGATTATTAGATACACTTTTATTAAACTAATATATGAATCGATTTTTATGCTATATCAACAACAACTTGTCACTCATTCGGATTCCTCAAAAGTCTTTTGTGAGTATCTATTAAAGGTTGAACTTCATCTATATTATTCAATATATAGAAATGTGCTTGAATAACTACATCTCGAGCCATTTACTTAACATTTAGACCTTGAATACCTCTTTTGTAAGTGTGATCAGCGTGACGAGACTTTGGAATGCCTATAGAATCTGCTTATTGACAAATAGTTTTTACAAAACTCAACACCTTCTTCAGTGATGTACCTTTCAACAATTGAAACTTTCGATCAATGATGATTCTTTGTATATCCTTCAAAGATATTCATATATTGCTCTATTGGATACATCCACCTTAAATAAACTGGACCACAAAACTTGATTTCTCTGACTAGATGAACAAGTAAGTGAACCATAATGTCAAAAAATGATGGAGGAAAATAAATATCCAATTGACACAAGATTATGGAAGCCTCATCTTCTAGTTCATCTAAATTTTTAAAATCAATAACTTTATTACATATGGCATTGAAAAATAAGCACAATCTTATTATAGTTACTCTCACATTCTTTGGTAGGATCCCACGGATAGCCATTAGTAAAGGTTGTTGCATCAATACATGAAAATCATGAGATTTTAAACCAATTAACTTGATATCTTTCATTGATACAAGTTTCTTCATATTTGATGAGTAACCTTGCGAAAATTTAATACCTTGCAAATACTCACAGAAAATTTTCTTTTTCTTTTTAGATAGAGTGTGACATGCTAGAGGCATATAAGTTCTTTTACCTTTCTCTATTGGAGCCAACTATTTTCGTATACCCATTACCTCCATATCAAGATGGGAAGTATTACTATCTTTAGTATTGCATGGAATATTTAGAAGTGTGTCAATCAAACTATCACACACATTTTTCTCCACGTGCATCACATCAAGACAATGTATAATATCAAGATTTTACCAATATGGAAGATCAAAGAAGATGAACCCCTTTTTACATATATTTTTTGTAACTTCCCATTTTTCTTTTTGTCTCTTCCCGAAGACAACATTAATGTGTTCCTGCCGTTGATAAACTTCATCCCCGATTAAAGGTTTAGGAGCCTCATCAAACTCTTGCTCTTCATTAAAAGCCTTCCGCAATCTACGATAAGGATGACCGGGTTTTAGAAATTTTCGATGCCCAAGGTAAACAGTCTTTTTTCTAAACTCAAGTTGGTGATAACAAGTATTATCTTCACAAATAGGACACGCTTTATATCCTTTGACACTATATCCAGCCAAGTTACCGTAAGCGGGAAATTTTTTGATTGTGCAAAATAAGATTGCACGCATTTTAAACTTTTCCCCAAAATATGCATCATCAACTTCAACGCCTTCATCCCACAAGAGTCGTAAATCATTAATTAATGAACTTAGATAAACATCTATGTCTTTACCAATTATCGTGGTCCATAAATCATTATAATTAACAGTATATACTTGTGCTTCATGCACAACCAAGGAGATAGGTTATAAATAGTGAGAAGAACAGGCCACGAAGAATGATTAGTGCTCAGATTACCAAAGGGGTTCATTCCATCGGTGGCAAGCCCAAGCCTAAGGTTTCTTGGCTCAACTCCAAAATCCAGAAACAACGAATCAATTTTCTTCCATTGCAACGAATCAGCTACATGGCGAATGTTTCCATCATGAGTTTTTTCATCTGCATGCCATCTAATATTCTTTGCGCCTTTCAAATTAGAAAAAAGCATATTAAATCGTGAAATTATTGGCAAGTACCATAACACTTTAGCAGGACGATGCTTCCTACTAACATTATCATTGTCATTGTCATCACCATTGTTGGCCTTCAGCTTGTATCGCGACACACCATATTTTGTACATTGATATACTATTTCTTGTATAATATGAAATCATTAGGGCAATCATGTATTTTGATATACTCCAGACCCATTGGACACGATATCTTCTTGGCCTCATAGCAACGATCCGACAATTTGTTATCTTCTGGTAACATTTGCTTTAACAATTCGAGTAATTCCATGACACTTTTATCCGACCATCCAATTTTTGCCTCCATATTAAACAAATTTAACACCGGCGACAATCGAGTAAAATTTATGCATCCCATATATAAAGGGGTGTCTTTATCACTACATAAGGTATCATAAATATGAGCATTCTTAAAAGAAGATTCCCCAATATCATAAAACATATCCTCTAGTTGATCCTCCATATATTCATCTTCATCCACCCTTAACTTTGTGGCACCCGACTTTCCTCTTTATCCACCTCACCATGCCACGTCCATATTATATAATTTTAACATATACCATCACAACAAAGGTGCTGGAATATTTATTTCTTTGTACCCTTATAGATATTTGCGCAAAAAACACAAGGATAATAAAAGATACCATTATTGTCGATAAGATGTTCATCAGTGTATTCAAGGAATTCAAGAACTCCTTTCTCATAAACCGGACCTAATCTATCGGCTTTCATCCAACTACGATCCATTAGAACTTCTGAAATTTATTATACACGTATAATAATGTGAATGACACACCATAGTATAAATCTAAAGCAAATCTAAACCTAAAGCATATGAAAAATATACTCTCATACCGACTTTTTCCTATATATAAAGAAAAAATGAATGAAGATGTTGAGGAGTACCGTACTTCGAAACTGAAGAATATTATGCATGTAAGGAATGAAGATGTTAAAGAGTACTGTACTTCGAAGCTGAAGAATCAAATGAACAAAGAGGATGAAGATTTGAGCATATACAACATAAACCAATAAAAAACGAATAAAGATGTTGAAGAGTACCTTACTGGCAAGCTGAAGAAACAAATGAAAGAAGAGGGTGAATATTTGAGCTCCAAATGAATGGATACGAAGAGGGTAAAGATTACGCCACCTCTGTCGTCTCTAGCAAGCTTTTTCACCAAGAGTGTCTTATGAAAGAAATACGAAATAAGTTTTGTTTTAATTTATCAGTGAACCCTTTAATCGCGGTTGGAAAAAGCAAACATAGTGAAAACTTAAGTCCTCCAACAACGGTTGGTGTATTAGCCGTTGTTAAATCATTTACAATTTATTTTTTAAATATTGGAGATAAGTGACACACGCTTAGTGTACTCAAAAAAATGGAAAAAATGTAGTATTGGGAATCGAAGTGTGCTACACATCATTTTTTACTATGGTGTTTAAAATCAACCGTCATTAAATTACTATTAAAAAATCTAGCAACTCACTGGGCACGAAAATTTTAACCTATCACTAAGGTGTATATGAATACGTTGTAAACATGGCATTGTTCTTTGCGCATTTTGTAGTAGTGCCAATTATCCAGGACATTATGTGCGACATTTATCCCTTGAGGAACCAAATTTCAATTTTTGTGCTTGATCTCAAGCACATATAAAATCATTTATCAATATTTTTCATGTGTGAATCTCATGATCATTTTGTGATTTTTTGTGAAATCAACTTCCTCTCACTTTTGAAAAGTTCAAAACCCTTGCAAACAAATTTCTTTTTTCTTGAATCTTTGTTTTGATTTCGGATCTTGATAATGAGAAATTTGTAATTGATTAAGAGAGACATTGTCTTGAACTAATCATTCTTGAATATTTTGTAAATATTTTCAAGTTCTTACAAGATTGAGGATGTTGTCATTGTTACAGACAAATTTCAGAGGAAATAAGGAGGTTATTTTCTCCAGATTTCCTTGGTAGTGATCATGTGGAAGGCTACGGGAAAGATGAAGTTCTTCTCAAATCTTCAAACAATTCATCACTCAAGGAATCTGTAGAATCAAGGAGTGATTACTACACACAGAGGGTTGAAACATATTGGTGATATTGGAAGATTTAGAAGTGTGAATAGAGTAAAGATTATGCTGAAGAGTTTGGCATTTAGATGTATACAAGTAAAGATCCAAATAGAAGATGTATTTTCTTTAGCATTATTTTGGACTAGTTACTTTATGAACTCTTGCAATATTTGTCAAAATAAAAAGAAACAATGCAGGTTCCAATGGGAAACCATTAAAGAGTGCATGTAGGCAAAGAGAAGTCGAACGTCGAAGCATTATAATCCTGGTGTCTCCTCTCTCTCTCTCTCTCTCTCTCTCTCTCTCTCTCTCTCTCTCTCTCTTATGTAAATGCAAGCTTCTCAAGCATAGTGTGTTTTGATGAAGACAATATGGACATCAAGCTTTTATAAAGGATGTGCAAAAAGAATTTCAAGTATCAAGCAAAAATACATCATTTCAAAGTCTTGAAGAAATTGTGAAGATTCAAGAATCAAGCTAAAGTGTCAAAGGTATAAACAATACTCACTTTGACATATAATTGTTCACAAATATATTTCCATGCATATCATAAACATACTACAAAGTGTCATCCTTCAAAAGTTCATTTAAAACCTTTTTCTAAGTTAAAAATCAAAATAAAGGTTTTAGGAACCGGGTTGTCCCTATGGGGGAACCGGTTCCCAGCATTCTCAGTTTTCAGCATTCTGTGTTTTACTATGGGGAACCGGGTTGTCCCTAGGTGGGAACCGGTTCCTCAGTTCAAAATTTGAATTTTTCTGCTGTAACGTTCAGCAGGAACCGGGTTGTCCTAGGCAGGAACCGGTTCCTACTGAACCAGTGTGTTTTTTCATTGCATGATCTTATTCAAACGAATCCATTTTCTTACCACTTGATCATTGCATTGTTTCATGGAAAAATAACCATTCAAAGAGGTGTTTGACACATTATAAGTACTACATATTTCAAAATCATTATTCACCTTCTTCATTAACAATTCATACTCATAAATTTCATGATTTTCAAGTGTCCACAAACCAGAATTTTTATATGAAACTTTCTACACACATTTTCATTGAGAATTCATTTAAAGTTTCATGCATACATTGTGAACACTTATATTCATTTTGAGAATTGTTTATTTGAAGAAGAAGATCAATCCAAGATTGATAGTGCTATACAAACTTCATCTAAATCTCTTGTAAAAATTCAAAGAAAATTATCTCCTTACTATCCAGGATTGTTGGAAGTAAGTGGTGTGTTTGAAGAGGATTGTTCTTCATTCACATTAGTGTTGATTGATCTTAAAGGTGTTAAGAACCTTTGATCACCCTATAGGTTAGATAGTAGGCATAGGCTTGTACAATAATTCTAACTATAGTGAAATCTCTTTCGTGTTTGAAAGGGGACTGGAGTACTCTCGGATTGTGAGGGGAACCAGTATATATCGTTGCGTTCTTTACTTTTCCGCACTTTATTGCATTCATCACCATTACCAAAGAAAAGAAAAGAACCTTACAAAAACCTTCAAACACTTAACCAAAAATTATTAGAAGTATTCTCATAAAACCGATTAAATTTTTGAAAACCTAATTCACCCCTGTCATACCCCAAAATTTGCCCTCCTATATTCAATCAAAGGTCCCTCTATGCATCTTCAATGGCTCAAAGTTCAAGGGACTGTTCAAAACAACACTCTCCTAATCAAGGGTCTCTCAAAGCTAGGGTTTGCACTTTATCAAAGGATTTTGAATTTCTAAGGCCTCAAATGGATCTCAAGATGTATCATATGTCCCAATGTATCTCCATGACAATTATTAAGCTTTAATCCCAAGGATTTCCCACTCAATGGCTCAGATGACCAATAATCGACTGTGTTGACCTAAAAGTCAGCTATAGTCAAAATACAGTCAAACTTCAAGATTTTTGGTCAACATCGAGTATGTGAGGTTATATCCATCATTTGATCAAAGGTTGATCATGATCCATTAATAGAAACTCGGAGATGAACAAATACAAAAAGGTTCAAATTAGGGTTTCTTAGGAGAAAGTCAACCCAACTTTGACTGGGCATAACTTTCACATGGAACATCAAAAATTCCTCACTTAAAGCCTATTCTGAAGGAAATTTGCTTCCCTATAACTCTGTCTCTCACAAGCCATGGCCAGAAAGGCTTCATTTGAGAGATATAGTCCAATACATTATAGGTCCTCCACAAAGGTCAACAAAAACACCTTTTGGGTCGAAGCTCATAATTTGAGCATGGAAGTTTCAATTGAGATGAAACTAAAAAGGTCATTTAGAGGACTCTTTTAGCTTTCTAAAAAGTCCTAGAATGCTTCCATATCATAAAAATGGAGAGAGTTATGCATTGATGAAGTTAGACAATTTTGAAGAAATATACAAAGGTCAATTTGAGCGAAATCACTTATTTTGACTAATGGGCCTAGGTTTGAGTTTCTAAACATGGTAATGAGTGCACCATGAGCCCATAATTCTATTCTCATCTTTTTTTAATTATTTATTTTTTATTATATTGAATTTTTATTCATAAAAATCAATATAAACTAAATAAATGATGAAAATAATTAAAGATTGGAATGAGATCTTGTAACTATCAAATTTGAAGGAATATTTTGGGAATAAATCAAGGAATTTTATGGAAAGAGAAAAATATAATTTGAATAAAAATAGCATGTTTTGCATGATTTTCTAAAAAAAATATTTTCTCAAGACAATCAAGGATTGCTCATATTTTTCCAACCCTAATTGGTCCATATATATACTAAAAACATTTAGAAAGAAAGGGGGAACGAAAATAGACTCACAAAACCTATTCTAGGTTTTCAAAAATACAAAGGAACTAGGGCAATTGAAAAAGAAAAGTTGCAGCCATTCTCAAGTGATTCCCAGTATTCCTTCACGTTCCTTAAACTCCCAGGAACCATCTCCGATCCTTGGACGAATTCAGAAGTGTCCGGAGTGTCCCCATGGCTCTCATGTGTTCATGACATTCATGAATCTCAGGTTCTTAATCTAAAGCATTTAAATCGATTCTATGTGTGTATACTTGTTCATCATATTGTTTAAGATTGTTTTGAACCGTTAGTTGTGAGTTTTAGCGCAGGATTCATGTTTTGCCATTGTTAGGGCATTGAGATCTTCTTCTTCGTTTTCGTGATTGCAGCCGGTTTTGTGCAAAATAAATCACACCATTAAATTCACCGTGTTTTAATTAGGAGATCTGGGTGATCCATTTGTTATAATAACAGTGTTTTGTTTGAGTTTAATTATGTGTTTATATTATTGAAACATATGGAAACCGTGACTTTGAGGATGATTTTATACTTGATATAGCCTTTTATTTGCTTCAAATTAATGATGGTTGTGTTCGTGGAATTTAGAACTACAATTTTGGTTTAAATTTCATTTGATTTCATGGAGAATTGAGGGAGTTATGGATAGGTGAAGATGAGGAATGGAACTCGATTCATGGCTGTATGGGGTGGTGTTTAACGTTCCATTATGCAGTCTCATGAGGAAGACGAACAGCTGGCACCGCGAGAATGGTTGGTCAGAGACAAGGACCCCGCGCTGATTTTTTTTCTTTTGGTTCCACCAACAATTTAATGCACGTTTTTTTTGTTTATGATTATTTGTTTCATTATCAATGACACCAAACAGTTGGCAGCAGAGATGGAACGTGAACAGTACTGGTAATTGAGACGTCCTGGGTTCGACCCCTGTTGAGGACGTCTATTTTGTTGTAATATTTTGTTCATAGATCCAGGGCTTCCCATCAGCGACGGCACGTGATACACCTCTCCCAGTCAACCGTCAGATGCTCGCCTAGCATTGATCAAACGCTCCAGATTCGCATGCCTATGGTATACCATCAACAAACAGTGGCACAGGATCACAACCAGGTTTCCTTTATATATTTTTATTTTATATTTTGTTTAAATGTTTGGATTAAATATTAAATAAATATTAAATAATGTTATTTCATTTAATTGATTTGTTTGATTATGATTAATACTATAATTATGATTAGGATTATGATTAACTTTAGGATTGTCCCGATTATTTCCTCGAATAATTCGATTTAGTTAATTTAATCTAACCTTTAATTATAAAATCACAAAAAAAAACTTAGAAAATTGTGATCAAGGCATTAGGGTTTGTCCAATCTCATTTTTAGCCAAAATAATATGATTTAATTTGTTATTCGTTTCGACTAAATCTATTGGTCGCGATGGGTAATATTCGATCATTTAATTTAAGCAATTAAAATGAAAATAAACTTATTTTGCTAAAAGGTTGTAACCATCTTATTGGTTATGATGATTAGCATTTCTTATCAATTCGTTATCATTTGTAATTGAATCTATCGATTATGAGAGGTAACGATAAATCAATAAATTAATTCTATAAAACATATTCATTTGCTATTCGTAGTAATCGAATCTATCGATTATAGTGGTTAGCAATCCTCCCTTTAATCCGTTAGCCGTGGTAATCAAACCTATTGATTATTGCAACTAATGGTAACAAATTAAAATCAGGGTTGTACGCCCAAAACACTTAAAATATATCAAATAACAAACCACGGATTTTCATCTCTTCAATTCTGCGATGTTCAAACTACGATAAGGTAATTCAAAATACCTTCGAACTTCGCATTTCAAAAACAATTTCAAAACAACTTCAAACCATTCAAATCAAATTCTAAGGCATACAATCCTGCCCCGAACTACGTTGACTCTGATTCTCCCTAAGGAGATACGTAGGCACTTGGCAACAAGGCGAGTCCCCTTCCTTCAAACCCTAATCATGTTCAATATAATTAGCCTTTAACCCTATTCACTGTCTGTCACCTTTCTTTATGTTTTGCCATAACCCTTATCTTTGCAATGTTAACCTTTAGGAAAGGGTTGAGGGTGCCTAACACCTTCCCTCGACCTGAATATAGTATCTTACCTCGATCTCTATACTGCGTAGGGTTTCCTATTCGCCCTTCAGAATAGGTGGCGACTCTCTAAGTTATAATTTTTAGGCAGGTTGCTACAGCTGGCGACTCTGCTGGGGACATCACTTAATGGTGAATTATTATGCTCCTATAGGTTTTGGCAGAGTTTAGGTTTTTGGCGAAACATTTAGGTTTGTGGCAAACTTTTTAGGATTTGGCTAATTTGCCATTTTAGGGTTTATTTATTTTTTATAAATATTTAAAATTTTTATTTTATTTATTTATTTATAATTTCATCCTTTTACGTCAATTCAATAAATACCTGTTTATTTAAATAATATCTGTTTATTTAAATATTTGCTGTGTATCGCATTTTAAATTGCAAGCGGCTGGAGTTCGAGGTTAGTTTTAAATATTTAAATTTTATTTATTTATTTATCTTCCTTTGCAATTTCATTACTGCAGTTTAATTAAATATTTATTTAAATGAATATTTTTTGCTATTTTTCTATTATATCTGTTGGGTTATTATACATTGTTGTTAAACCCTAAGTGTGGGAGTTAACTTTGAGATCAATAGGGGAGTACGAATCTCCTACGAATCTCATTGATAACTCCACTCGGAGTGGGTTGAGTATTCGGAAAGGTCCAAAACGAGGCTTGACTTTGTTGAGGGCTGGACTGAATACTTGGCTGATCTCTCCGGGAACCTACCCCAAAAATTCGAACCTCATGGATAAAATGAGTTGTTCTAAAATCCGAAGAGAGAAAAAGTCTCAGAGGCTACGAACGACCCCATGAGACCTTCTAGAACCCCCCCTATAAAAAGGTTGGCTCCCTAGAGCCCCCTACGTCGAACCTATGAACTTAGGACTTTCGTGCTTTTGTGCTTACTATATGCTTGCAATTTATATACTTCGAATATCTATGCGTTTCAATTTTGCAGGTATCCCTACGTATTCCCTAGTCTGTAGGGACTCTAATTCTTAAGACCATGGCTTTCCCACGAAGGACATTACCATTTGAGTACTCCCTAGCCTGTAGGGATGTTCATTCCTATATCTTACAACTACGCGTCCTTCCCACGAAGGACATTTCTATTAACACACTTCAATTGGTCTCTCGATGACCATGAGATCCAATGACTGTCTAGAACGGTCACCCTGTGCTTACATCTTTCGTCCCTAGCCTATGGGGATTCCTTTCCGAAATTGCATCCCTCGCACGAAGGGCATCTTCGCCAGCATACGTCAATTGGTCTCTCGATGGCCATGAGATAAAGTGATCGTCTCGAACAATCACTCTATGCTTGCTCCTACGAACTCCCTAGCCCGTAGGGATTTTCTTCTACGCTCATGTGTTTCTACAACAACGTGTCCTTCCCGTGAAGGACGTCCTCATTAACGCACGTCGATTGGCTTCACGATGGCCATCAGAGCTGGTGACTGTCTTGAACGGTTAACCCGTGCTTATTCCCGCTCACCCCCTAACTAGTGTAGGTTTTGGATTCCCATCTATACATCTTTCATCCCTAGCCTGTAGGGATTTCACCTCATCTGATATCGTCCTTAGATAGGTTGTGTTCCGCATAGAGAACCTTCCCACGAGGGACATACTTCTAAATACACGTCGAACGGCTTCGCAATGGCCATGAGACTTGGTGACTGTCCTGAACGGTCATCTGCTGCTACTTGCCGCGTACCCCTTAGTCTGAGGGATTCCCATTGGTGTATTATAATCTCAAACTTACGAGTATCTCATTAGAGTCTAATGTCGTCCCTAAATCCGCACAGGTTATCCTTAGGATTATATCTACCGCACATCCGCATTGCATTGCATACAAGGAGTCATAACATACAAAAAATAAAGGAGTCCTTTGCATACGCGCGCATTCGCATTGTCATACATTCATACATTTACATTCACATTTACATTTCTATCTTCGCCCGCATCCATACTTACCATGCTAGCCGGTTTCCCGAAACTCCCAAAGAAATAAGAGGATCGTCACCTATGGAGAAAGGAGGATAAATTATTGAGAATGATCTCGGCCCTACTACAAAAAGAGGATGTCTTCCGCCATGCCAATTACATGTCCATGCCTTTTCAAAACAGGATTACAAATACAATAAAGGTTATCATCGAGCAAGGATTAGTTCAACAAAGAAGTTCCCTCATAGACACACTCAAGATGTATTTAGTCATTAAGGGGTTCATCTACGAACATAGTAAATCTACAAGGACGCTCTACGATAACCTGGGGGCAAGGATTAGTCCAACTGGGGCAACATCCTGAACGAAGATGCTTAACTACGATGGAGGGAAGGTGACATATGTTAATCCCCCACCAAGGGGCAAGAGGGTCATACGTTCTCTCTATCAGTCTACAAACTCTGGAGGTTACAAATGGTGTGAAGCTATCCTTAGAAAAAAAAGCAAAAGAGGTTCAGTCAAAGGAAACTCATGAAGCTCCGATACGACGAAAACCCACAGCTAACAATTTATTCCCGACAGGTTTGACGTGCCCAAGGAGAATTCGAGACTACCCTTCACTTCTACAAGTCCATGAACTAAGGAGTGAAACAAGTCCAATGAACTCACAAAGGAGATTGCCCTTAGGATCAATAGGTTTTACCATTTCAAGTTGTAATTTCTAGGATCACAAAGTGTTATTTGATGTAAAACGTTGTACCTATCGAATAGTAATTCAATAAAATGGTCATGCATGTTTTGAAATCAATTCTTTCTCTTCGCTCTTACATTACTACGACTTTCCGTTTCAAATTATCACTCCCAATTATTAACAAACTTGAGGGAGAATGACGAATACAAATAACTAAGTCTCGCTAAACATATGCTTTCAAGGTAAGACCAAGCCGAGGATGTACAGGCATTGTTTCAAATCCCAAACAGTGGAGCTATAAGGATGTTAATCTCTCGTTACCCCCTCGAGCCAGGAGTTGGAGTTTGTTTCTACTTTTCAAATAAACCTTGATTTTAAACCAGGGGCAGGGTAGATTTCGGTTAATTCAATGGTGTATTTTGGTTTTCAAGAGAATCAATCCATCCAAGCAAGGATTCAAGCAAAGTTCAAGCATATCTTCTTCCTCGCATTCATCCAAGATGGAGGAAGCAATTGATATAACATTGACAACAATATTCTTCCTCAAAACATCATTCAAGATCGAGGAAGTATCAAAGTCGAAGCTTACAAATCAAATCAACATGACGGTCACAACAGTCAAAATATCCAAGGATCAATATTTCCAAAGGAGCATTCAAAAGAAAAACGCCCGCTAAGTCAAAATGGAAATTTCCACGAAAGAAAACAAAACGACTTAGGCAAAATTTGGGCATCCCGATGGATCAAATTCAAAGGAGTTGGTTCATGCAAAAAACAAGGGATAAAAACAAAGGCGAAATACAAAGGATAATCTTGTGACTGCCACAGCTTCTCATAAACGCTTGGATCTTTACAACATTTTTCAGTGCTTGGATCTCTACTAAGGCCTCCGCGCAACATCAAAACTGATTCTCTTACAAACAAAGCACATCCATTGGATTAAGCGAATTTTAGGACTGGGAGAACATCAAGGAGAAAGGGGTGGGCTAAATAAATTTTGAGCCTTATATCCATTGTTTCTTAAAACCGTGAACCAGGCCAAGATATAACATTCAAAAGTCCTAATTGAGGCAAGGTTAACTACGAAAGCATATTAAGCAGGATTTGTTATACTGACTCCTATGTTTGTTAACACTATTTCTAATCACTACGCTTCTTCAAGCATTCATTTCTAATCATTCAACCTTAATTCATAACGAACCTCGATTTCAAAACTTGAATTTGCATTACATTGAAGTTACTTCTCAAAAGGTACAACACCGTCTACGAATATACACTTAGCATAAAGGTGATCATTTCTGATAAAGACTCTTGAATGGGGAAACCACGTCCAGAGGGTTTTCCTAAACAGAGGCATACAACCAAACATCCTATTAACTAGAGGCATTCTTCCTAAGGTTCAATTGACTTGGGTTACATCTCGAAGCAATCTCAATCAGGGGCATGTCAAACATGGGAAGAATTCAAATTCAAAAGGATATAACACTATGGGTAACCCTCCATATCTGGGAAGTCAAGGGCATACCCTTCAATCTAAACGTCGAAGCATATGACAAGGTTATTTCCTGGGGCATTTCCCTCATAGGCATCTTCTTCCACTAAAATAATGGGGCAATGGATACTAAATCCATAAAGCGCACAACAAAAGACACTTTCATATTCTGCAGCTTCGAACAAATCTTCCTCCTAACTACAATCTTCAAAATTCGAACAAAACAGGTATTGGGAAATCGTGCTAGTATCACACCCTACCTTATCCAACAACCTCACAACATTTCGCATACGCTTTGGTTATCAACAACATATCATTCGAGTACCATGCAAGTACATATAACTCATGCATTACATACAATGGCTGTTACATTACACCACACCTTTTTAGGTAGTCTTCTTTAAGACAAATCCTATGATCATTTCCGATAACCTTTTTAGGTAGTCTTCTTTAAGACATTCTTTCCTAAGAACCTCTTCAGGTAGTCTTCTTTAAGACATTCCAAGAACCCTTTTTAGGCAGTCTTCTTTAAGACATTCTCTTTCTACAGGTAGTCTTCTTTAAGACATTCTCTTTCTACAGGTAGTCTTCTTTAAGACATTCTACGAACCTTCCTAAGTAGTCTTTTCTAAATACATCCATTATCCTTTCCAAGAACCTTTTTAGGTAGTCTTTTAAGACATTTCTTCCAACCTTTTCAAGTAGTCTTATAGAAGACATTATTTCGTTCCACTCGTTACATCAATCAACATATGCATAAGCATAAGCATTATCCCATGCATCGAAACATCCAATTCAGAACTCTGGTGCTAAGCTACATTGTCCACCTGCTTCCCGGTAACCTTACCGATGATAGCAACCCTGCTGAACATTTCATAAAACATATACATACGCATTAGCATATACATATCATCTAACGTATTCACATACTGCATATCACAGAGGTCCAATTTTCATGTACAAACCCAAATCCAATTTCAAATCCTATTCCAATTTCAATGACAATTTCAAACCAAATCGTAACCCTCGCGTTACGTCTTATCACGGCAGTGATAATGGCAATTTCAAAACAAATCGTAACCCTCGCGTTACGTCTTATCACGGCAGTGATAACGGCAATTTCAAACCAAAATCGTGACCCTCGCGTTACGTCTTATCACGGCAGTGATAACGGCAATTTCAAACCAAATCGTAACCCTCGCGTTACGTCTTATCACGGCAGTGATAACGGCAATTTCCAACCAAATCGTAACCCTCGCGTTACGTCTTATCACGGCAGTGATAATGGCAATTTCAAACCAAATCGTAACCCTCGCGTTACGTCTTATCACGGCAGTGATAACGGCAATTTCAAACTAAATCGTAACCCTCGTGTTACGTCTTATCACGGCAGTGATAACGGCAATTTCAAACCAAATCGTAACCCTCGCGTTACGTCTTATCACGGCAGTGATAACGACAATTTCAAACCAAATCGTAACCCTCGCGTTACGTCTTATCACGGCAGTGATAACGGCAATTTCAAACCAAATCGTAACCCTCGCGTTACGTCTTATCACGGCAGTGATAACGGCAATTTCAAGTTTAAATCGTAACCCTCGCGTTACGTCTTATCACGTTAGTCCCTTGGCAGTGATAATGGCACCTTCAATTTCAAGTTCAAATCGTAACCCTCGCGTTACGTCTTATCACGTTAGTCCCTTGGCAGTGATAATGGCACCTTCAATTTCAATCCAAATCGTAACCTATCGCGTTACGTCTTGTCACATTAGTCCCTTGGCAGTGATAATGACACTTTCAATTCCAATTTCAACCCCAACCATGACTTATTGCGTTAGTCCCTGAGCAGCAGTAAGTTATGTCTTGTCACATTAGTCCCCTGGCAGTGATACAAAGCTACGTCTCTTTACAAATAGGGATTTATTTTCCCTGGTTCTCAAAAGCAGTTCTTCAATTGGGTTTATCACGTTAGTCCCTCGGCAGTGATCTTCTTCAAAATTTCAAGCAAGGTTATATTTTTCTTTTCCAAAGTTACTAACATAGCTAATAATCATGCATCATTCGACTAACATATCTCATTCATACATAATGCATATACATACATCGCTCTCATTTATTTTGAGAAGCTCACTACATCATACATCACATGCATCATAACATTGCATAAAATTCAGGTTGCCTTTTCAGGCCGTGTTACAACCAAAACACAGTGGTCCCTTTCAAAAGCGTTTGCTTCACATTCAAAGAAAAAAGAGAGGGGTATTTACCCTGGATGGCATCTTTAAGCCCATCTCCCGCAGAACATCCTTCCCAACAAGTGCAAATTTCGGGGCATTCTCAGTGTCCAATCATCTTCCACCTTTAGATCACGATAGGCAGACGTGCCTATCCGACTCTTCAGGTTTAAGAAGATTGAACAGGGGCAGCTGTCATACCCCAAAATTTGCCCTCCTATATTCAATCAAAGGTCCCTCTATGCATCTTCAAGGGCTCAAAGTTCAAGGGACTGTTCAAAACAACACTCTCCTAATCAAGGGTCTCTCAAAGCTAGGGTTTGCACTTTATCAAAGGATTTTGAATTTCTAAGGCCTCAAATGGATCTCAAGATGTATCATATGTCCCAATGTATCTCCATGACAATTATTAAGCTTTAATCCCAAGGATTTCCCACTCAATGGCTCAGATGACCAATAATCGACTGTGTTGACCTAAAAGTCAGCATAGTCAAAATACAGTCAAACTTCAAGATTTTTGGTCAACATCGAGTATGTGAGGTTATATCCATCATTTGATCAAAGGTTGATCATGATCCATTAATAGAAACTCGGAGATGAACAAATACAAAAAGGTTCAAATTAGGGTTTCTTAGGAGAAAGTCAACCCAACTTTGACTGGGCATAACTTTCACATGGAACATCAAAAATTCCTCACTTAAAGCCTATTCTGAAGGAAATTTGCTTCCCTATAACTCTGTCTCTCACAAGCCATGGCCAGAAAGGCTTCATTTGAGAGATATAGTCCAATACATTATAGGTCCTCCACAAAGGTCAACAAAAACACCTTTTGGGTCGAAGCTCATAATTTGAGCATGGAAGTTTCAATTGAGATGAAACTAAAAAGGTCATTTAGAGGACTCTTTTAGCTTTCTAAAAAGTCCTAGAATGCTTCCATATCATAAAAATGGAGAGAGTTATGCATTGATGAAGTTAGACAATTTTGAAGAAATATACAAAGGTCAATTTGAGCGAAATCACTTATTTTGACTAATGGGCCTAGGTTTGAGTTTCTAAACATGGTAATGAGTGCACCATGAGCCCATAATTCTATTCTCATCTTTTTTTAATTATTTATTTTTTATTATATTGAATTTTTATTCATAAAAATCAATATAAACTAAATAAATGATGAAAATAATTAAAGATTGGAATGAGATCTTGTAACTATCAAATTTGAAGGAATATTTTGGGAATAAATCAAGGAATTTTATGGAAAGAGAAAAATATAATTTGAATAAAAATAGCATGTTTTGCATGATTTTCTAAAAAAAATATTTTCTCAAGACAATCAAGGATTGCTCATATTTTTCCAACCCTAATTGGTCCATATATATACTAAAAACATTTAGAAAGAAAGGGGGAACGAAAATAGACTCACAAAACCTATTCTAGGTTTTCAAAAATACAAAGGAACTAGGGCAATTGAAAAAGAAAAGTTGCAGCCATTCTCAAGTGATTCCCAGTATTCCTTCACGTTCCTTAAACTCCCAGGAACCATCTCCGATCCTTGGACGAATTCAGAAGTGTCCGGAGTGTCCCCATGGCTCTCATGTGTTCATGACATTCATGAATCTCAGGTTCTTAATCTAAAGCATTTAAATCGATTCTATGTGTGTATACTTGTTCATCATATTGTTTAAGATTGTTTTGAACCGTTAGTTGTGAGTTTTAGCGCAGGATTCATGTTTTGCCATTGTTAGGGCATTGAGATCTTCTTCTTCGTTTTCGTGATTGCAGCCGGTTTTGTGCAAAATAAATCACACCATTAAATTCACCGTGTTTTAATTAGGAGATCTGGGTGATCCATTTGTTATAATAACAGTGTTTTGTTTGAGTTTAATTATGTGTTTATATTATTGAAACATATGGAAACCGTGACTTTGAGGATGATTTTATACTTGATATAGCCTTTTATTTGCTTCAAATTAATGATGGTTGTGTTCGTGGAATTTAGAACTACAATTTTGGTTTAAATTTCATTTGATTTCATGGAGAATTGAGGGAGTTATGGATAGGTGAAGATGAGGAATGGAACTCGATTCATGGCTGTATGGGGTGGTGTTTAACGTTCCATTATGCAGTCTCATGAGGAAGACGAACAGCTGGCACCGCGAGAATGGTTGGTCAGAGACAAGGACCCCGCGCTGATTTTTTTTCTTTTGGTTCCACCAACAATTTAATGCACGTTTTTTTTGTTTATGATTATTTGTTTCATTATCAATGACACCAAACAGTTGGCAGCAGAGATGGAACGTGAACAGTACTGGTAATTGAGACGTCCTGGGTTCGACCCCTGTTGAGGACGTCTATTTTGTTGTAATATTTTGTTCATAGATCCAGGGCTTCCCATCAGCGACGGCACGTGATACACCTCTCCCAGTCAACCGTCAGATGCTCGCCTAGCATTGATCAAACGCTCCAGATTCGCATGCCTATGGTATACCATCAACAAACAGTGGCACAGGATCACAACCAGGTTTCCTTTATATATTTTTATTTTATATTTTGTTTAAATGTTTGGATTAAATATTAAATAAATATTAAATAATGTTATTTCATTTAATTGATTTGTTTGATTATGATTAATACTATAATTATGATTAGGATTATGATTAACTTTAGGATTGTCCCGATTATTTCCTCGAATAATTCGATTTAGTTAATTTAATCTAACCTTTAATTATAAAATCACAAAAAAAAACTTAGAAAATTGTGATCAAGGCATTAGGGTTTGTCCAATCTCATTTTTAGCCAAAATAATATGATTTAATTTGTTATTCGTTTCGACTAAATCTATTGGTCGCGATGGGTAATATTCGATCATTTAATTTAAGCAATTAAAATGAAAATAAACTTATTTTGCTAAAAGGTTGTAACCATCTTATTGGTTATGATGATTAGCATTTCTTATCAATTCGTTATCATTTGTAATTGAATCTATCGATTATGAGAGGTAACGATAAATCAATAAATTAATTCTATAAAACATATTCATTTGCTATTCGTAGTAATCGAATCTATCGATTATAGTGGTTAGCAATCCTCCCTTTAATCCGTTAGCCGTGGTAATCAAACCTATTGATTATTGCAACTAATGGTAACAAATTAAAATCAGGGTTGTACGCCCAAAACACTTAAAATATATCAAATAACAAACCACGGATTTTCATCTCTTCAATTCTGCGATGTTCAAACTACGATAAGGTAATTCAAAATACCTTCGAACTTCGCATTTCAAAAACAATTTCAAAACAACTTCAAACCATTCAAATCAAATTCTAAGGCATACAATCCTGCCCCGAACTACGTTGACTCTGATTCTCCCTAAGGAGATACGTAGGCACTTGGCAACAAGGCGAGTCCCCTTCCTTCAAACCCTAATCATGTTCAATATAATTAGCCTTTAACCCTATTCACTGTCTGTCACCTTTCTTTATGTTTTGCCATAACCCTTATCTTTGCAATGTTAACCTTTAGGAAAGGGTTGAGGGTGCCTAACACCTTCCCTCGACCTGAATATAGTATCTTACCTCGATCTCTATACTGCGTAGGGTTTCCTATTCGCCCTTCAGAATAGGTGGCGACTCTCTAAGTTATAATTTTTAGGCAGGTTGCTACAGCTGGCGACTCTGCTGGGGACATCACTTAATGGTGAATTATTATGCTCCTATAGGTTTTGGCAGAGTTTAGGTTTTTGGCGAAACATTTAGGTTTGTGGCAAACTTTTTAGGGTTTGGCTAATTTGCCATTTTAGGGTTTATTTATTTTTTATAAATATTTAAAATTTTTATTTTATTTATTTATTTATAATTTCATCCTTTTACGTCAATTCAATAAATACCTGTTTATTTAAATAATATCTGTTTATTTAAATATTTGCTGTGTATCGCATTTTAAATTGCAAGCGGCTGGAGTTCGAGGTTAGTTTTAAATATTTAAATTTTATTTATTTATTTATCTTCCTTTGCAATTTCATTACTGCAGTTTAATTAAATATTTATTTAAATGAATATTTTTTGCTATTTTTCTATTATATCTGTTGGGTTATTATACATTGTTGTTAAACCCTAAGTGTGGGAGTTAACTTTGAGATCAATAGGGGAGTACGAATCTCCTACGAATCTCATTGATAACTCCACTCGGAGTGGGTTGAGTATTCGGAAAGGTCCAAAACGAGGCTTGACTTTGTTGAGGGCTGGACTGAATACTTGGCTGATCTCTCCGGGAACCTACCCCAAAAATTCGAACCTCATGGATAAAATGAGTTGTTCTAAAATCCGAAGAGAGAAAAAGTCTCAGAGGCTACGAACGACCCCATGAGACCTTCTAGAACCCCCCCTATAAAAAGGTTGGCTCCCTAGAGCCCCCTACGTCGAACCTATGAACTTAGGACTTTCGTGCTTTTGTGCTTACTATATGCTTGCAATTTATATACTTCGAATATCTATGCGTTTCAATTTTGCAGGTATCCCTACGTATTCCCTAGTCTGTAGGGACTCTAATTCTTAAGACCATGGCTTTCCCACGAAGGACATTACCATTTGAGTACTCCCTAGCCTGTAGGGATGTTCATTCCTATATCTTACAACTACGCGTCCTTCCCACGAAGGACATTTCTATTAACACACTTCAATTGGTCTCTCGATGACCATGAGATCCAATGACTGTCTAGAACGGTCACCCTGTGCTTACATCTTTCGTCCCTAGCCTATAGGGATTCCTTTCCGAAATTGCATCCCTCGCACGAAGGGCATCTTCGCCAGCATACGTCAATTGGTCTCTCGATGGCCATGAGATAAAGTGATCGTCTCGAACAATCACTCTATGCTTGCTCCTACGAACTCCCTAGCCCGTAGGGATTTTCTTCTACGCTCATGTGTTTCTACAACAACGTGTCCTTCCCGTGAAGGACGTCCTCATTAACGCACGTCGATTGGCTTCACGATGGCCATCAGAGCTGGTGACTGTCTTGAACGGTTAACCCGTGCTTATTCCCGCTCACCCCCTAACTAGTGTAGGTTTTGGATTCCCATCTATACATCTTTCATCCCTAGCCTGTAGGGATTTCACCTCATCTGATATCGTCCTTAGATAGGTTGTGTTCCGCATAGAGAACCTTCCCACGAGGGACATACTTCTAAATACACGTCGAACGGCTTCGCAATGGCCATGAGACTTGGTGACTGTCCTGAACGGTCATCTGCTGCTACTTGCCGCGTACCCCTTAGTCTGAGGGATTCCCATTGGTGTATTATAATCTCAAACTTACGAGTATCTCATTAGAGTCTAATGTCGTCCCTAAATCCGCACAGGTTATCCTTAGGATTATATCTACCGCACATCCGCATTGCATTGCATACAAGGAGTCATAACATACAAAAAATAAAGGAGTCCTTTGCATACGCGCGCATTCGCATTGTCATGCATTCATACATTTACATTCACATTTACATTTCTATCTTCGCCCGCATCCATACTTACCATGCTAGCCGGTTTCCCGAAACTCCCAAAGAAATAAGAGGATCGTCACCTATGGAGAAAGGAGGATAAATTATTGAGAATGATCTCGGCCCTACTACAAAAAGAGGATGTCTTCCGCCATGCCAATTACATGTCCATGCCTTTTCAAAACAGGATTACAAATACAATAAAGGTTATCATCGAGCAAGGATTAGTTCAACAAAGAAGTTCCCTCGTAGACACACTCAAGAAGAATGGATTCAAAGCTTTCGAAGAAGAATGGATTCAAAGGCAAAAGGGAGTTCAAAAATAAAAAGGCCTACATAGCATGGGAAGATAATGAAGTAAGTTCCTCATCGGACTCCGATAGTGACGAAAGTGCAAACCTAGCACTAATGGCATCACACCACTCCGACGATGAAGAAGGCGAGGTTAGTTATGATGACTCTCTTTTTGATAATGGTGCGCAAGGTGCAATAGAAGAATTATTAAAAGAATGCAAAATTCTCGATAAAACTATCTCATCTCAAAAGAAAATAATATCATCGTTAGAAGAGAAGGTTAAGATAATTGAAGTAGAACATAAAGATGACAAAGAAAAAATGATTAGTGTTCAAGAAGATAATGTTGCATGCAAGAATTGTGAATCACTTTCCTTCCAAATTGTCCAATTAAAACGTGTTTTAGAAAGATATGAAAAAGGGCAAATTGGATTGGAAAATGTTCTTAGCACACAAAGATACTCCAATGATAAGAGCGGACTTGGTTTCTCTAAATTTGATAAACCAACATCCAACAAGACTATCTTTGTCAAGGCTAGTAACCAACCAATTCAAGAGAAAGTGATCAAGCCTAAAGTAATGCAACATTATCCTAAAAGGAAGAACTTTGTTAAGAAGAAATCTTATCCTCCTAGATATAGAAGTAACTTTGAACCTACTTGTTTTTATTGTGGTATTATTGGTCACACACCCAATGCTTGTTATTTAAGGAACTTTAGTGTTCCTAGTGGACATTATGTATGGGTGAAGAAAGGAACTAACTATGATGGACCCAAAGCCATTTGGGTACCTAACAAAACTTAATTTGTTTTGTAGGTATGCTTGAAGACCACTTCAAACCTATGGTATCTAGATAGTGGTTGTTCAAAGCATATGACGGGTGACTTAAACCAATTTTCAGATCTAAGGTTAAAGGCCAAGGGTTTTGTCACTTATGGAGACAACAATAAGGGAAGAATTCTTGGCAAAGGCAAAGTTGGTGCACCACCTTTCACATCCATTGAAGATGTTCTTTATGTTGAAGGACTAAAGCATAATCTTCTAAGCATTAGCCAACTTTGTGACAAAGGCTTCAAGATCAAATTTACTAAGGAAGAATGCTTTATCATCGATGAAGTCACCAATGAGGTAAAACTCAAAGGTACAAGAATTAATAACATTTTTATGATTTCTTTAAATGATTTATCTTTGAAAGTAAAATGTCTTTTGGTAAACAATAATGAATCATGGTTATGGCTTAAAAGAGCAGCCCATATTCATATGGATCATTTAAATAAGTTAACCAAACATGATCTTGTTATTGGCTTACCTAAGATAAAGTTTGTCAAAGATAAACTATGTGATGCTTGTCAAAAGGGAAAGCAAACCAAATCATCTTTCAAACCAAAGAATGTGGTGACTACAACAAGACCACTTCAATTGTTGCATATGGATCTATTTGGTCCATCAAGGACAAGAAGCTTCGGAGGTAATGTATACGCTTTAGTTATTGTTGATGATTATTCTAGATATTCTTGGACTTTGTTTCTTGTGCAGAAAAGTGATGCTTTTAGAGCCTTTAAGAAGTATGCAAAACAAATCCAAAATGAAAAATCATTAAAGATTGTATCCATAAGAAGTGATCATGGTGGAGAGTTTCAAAATGCATCATTTGAAGAATTTTGTGAAGAACATGGTATCTCGCATAATTTTCCAGCACCAAGAACTCCACAACAAAATGGAGTAGTTGAAAGGAAAAATAGGTTTCTAGTGGAACTTGCAAGAACAATGCTTAGTGATGCAAATCTTCCTAAATATTTTTGGGCGGATGCGGTTAGTACGGCATGTTATGTTGGAAATCGAGTAATCATTAGACCTATCTTAAAGAAGACTCCATATGAACTCTTCAAAGGAAGAAAGCCAAACATTGCTCACTTTCACATTTTTGGATGCAAGTGCTTTGTTCTCAACAATGACAAAGACAATCTTGGTAAGTTTGATGAGAAATCCGACGAAGGTATATTTCTTGGTTATTCTCTTTCTAGTAAAGCATATAGAATTTATAATAAAAGAACTTTAACTATTGAAGAATCCATGCATGTATCTTTTGATGAGACTAACACTTCCAAAGAGGAAATAGTTGTTTGTGATGATGATGATCCTTTAGATTTACCCCCGGAAGAACCTTCAAATGATACAATTGTGAAGGCACCGGAAGAACCTTCAAATGATATAATTGTGAAGGCACCGGAAGTACAACAAGTAAGTGTTCAACAAGAAAGTGTACAACAAGAATCAAACACCAATGATCTACCAAAAGAATGGAGAACTCATAGAGATCATCCTATTGATAAAGTTATTGGTGATATTAGTCAAGGAGTTGCAACAAGATTAAATCTCAAAGATGCTTGCTTACACATGGCTTTTGTTTCTCAAATTGAACCTTCCAAAGTTGATGAAGCTTTAGGAGACGATCAATGGATAAATGCAATGCAAGAAGAATTAAATCAATTCGAGAGAAATCAAGTTTGGGAACTTGTTCCTAGACCAAGTAATAAACACATCATAGGTACTCGATGGGTGTTTAAGAACAAACTTGATGAGAATGGTATAATTGTTCGAAACAAAGCAAGATTGGTGGCCCAAGGTTACAATCAAGAAGAAGGAATCGACTTTGAAGAAACATTTGCTCCGGTTGCAAGGTTAGAAGCTATTCGTCTTTTACTTGCTTATGCATGTTCATTAAATTTTCAGCTTTATCAAATGGACGTCAAGAGCGCATTCTTGAATGGCTACATCAATGAAGAAGTCTATGTCAAACAACCCCCGGGATTTGAAGACTTCAAGAATCCTTCACATGTCTTTAAGTTGAGAAAGGCTCTTTATGGATTAAAGCAAGCACCTAGAGCATGGTATGATAGACTTAGCAATTTTTTGTGTGAAAAGGGTTTCGAAAAGGGTAAGGTTGATAAAACTTTGTTCATTAAGAAAATCAAGAGTAACACTTTATTGGTTCAAGTCTATGTTGATGATATCATTTTTGGATCGACTAACAAAGAAATGTGTGAGGAATTCTCATTGATGATGCAAGGAGAATTCGAGATGTCTATGATGGGAAAGATGAACTACTTTCTTGGACTACAAATTAAGCAACTCAAAGATGGAATCTTTATCAATCAATCCAAATATTGTAAAGAACTATTAAAGAAGTTTGATATGGACAATTGTAAAGCAATGAATACTCCAATGGGCTCCGGTACATATGTTGATCAAGATGAATCCGGTACTCCAATTGATATTACTAAGTATCGAGGTATGATTGGTTCTTTATTATATTTGACGGCAAGCCGTCCTGACATAATGTTTAGTGTTTGTCTTTGTGCTCGCTTCCAAGCAAATCCAAAGGAATCACATCTTATGGCAGTTAAAAGGATCATGAAGTATCTCAAAGGAACAACCAACGTTGGCTTATGGTATCCTAAAGGTAGTGTTTGCAATTTAATTGGTTATTCTGACGCGGATTATGCAGGATGTAAAACTGATCGTAAAAGCACAAGTGGTACTTGTCACATTCTCGGAAATGCATTAGTATCATGGGCTTGTAAAAAGCAAGCATGTGTTGCTCTTAGTACGGCCGAAGCAGAATACATAGCAGCGGGTAGTTGTTGTGCACAAATTCTTTGGCTTAAGCAACAACTTCGTGACTACGGACTTGATCTCGGATGTATTCCTCTTCGATGCGACAATACAAGTGCTATAAATATTACAAAGAATCCGGTCATGCATTCAAGAACCAAACACATAGACATTCGACATCATTTTCTTCGCGATCATGTGCTTAAAGGAGATGTTGAAGTCACTTTTGTAGATACTCATAATCAACTTGCGGATATCTTCACCAAGCCTCTCCCAAAAGAATCGTTTTACAAAATTCGACGAGAGCTTGGAATTTTAGACGAAGGTGATGTCTAAAATTTATTCGTCATTTTCACACATCAAAGGTACACGTTTCTAAAATTTTATAAGTTAAAAGTAGCTTATAAATGTTCATTCATTATGACTTGGTAAATATGTATGATATGTATGCTTTATATTTCATAAAATAAAAGTTTTTGGAAATTTTCAGTCCAGGAACCGGTTCCCATGTAGGGACGAACCGGTTCCCCATACTAATTTCCAGAGGCGTGTTTTCTTTGTGTCTCAGGAACCGGTTCCCATGTAGGGACGAACCGGTTCCCACGTATTTTTTTTTAGATTTTTGCTTATCTTTTAGCTGTTACGAAATGTTATGTGTGGCTAGTATTGTTTTGTATTTTTTTCTTTTATATCTTATTTTTATTCAATACACATTATATCACTTCACACCACACATTTACACTCATTCACTCACATTTACTCTCATTCAACATTCATCTTCATCTTCTTCAACCTTCCACCTCCATTGTCAACCCAATTCAAAGCTCCACTATCTCACCATAACTCTCAAAATTAAATCACCCACTACCTCTAAAACACTATATAATCCTCCACTCTTTCACACAATTCACTCAAATCCTTCTCCACTCACCAAATCCTAAAATCCCAACTTAAACCCTAACTTTCAACTCCTTTCAACAATGGCACCCAAAGTTTCAAGAAGTGCCAAGGGAAAGAACAAAATTGGAGAGACAAGTGAAGATCCTCAAGAGATCCAACCAACTGTCAAGAGTCGGAGACTCACATTCAACATTCGGAGTCGAAAACTCCTTGCGGCAAAATACGGTAAACTCCCCGATTTCCCTAATCACAGCTTCAATTTTCCGGGTAGACTAGCTAATGCAGGGGTCGCTAATTTTGTGCTTGACCATGGTGATTATTATCCGGATTTGGTTAGAGAGTTTTACCACAATCTTAGGATAGTGACCGATGAATTTGATGATTTCACATTATTGTCAAAAGTTTCAAATAAGGATATATGCTTAGATGTTGAGGAATTTGGAAGAGTGTTAGGAATTCCATCTCAAGGCTTAGTGCTCCTTCAAGGTAACATACCGGAGGATTGGCAACCGTATAGTAAGATTGATGTTTTTGTGGATATGTGCCGACCAACTCAACGCGACACAGTTCGCCAACAGCTTGCTATCAAGTTTAACATGTTCGGTTCAAGCTTATCGGTGAGTGATAGGATGCTCCATCTTATCATTGCTTATGTTTTATTTCCAAAGAATTCTAACCATTCCAGGGTCAATGAGTTCGAGTTGATGGTTTTGCTTGCTCTAAGGCGTGGCATTGAAGTCAATTGGGCGCTTTCTATTATGCGCCACATGCAGCTTATGGCTTCCCTTAAAGGAGGCTTACCTTATGCAAGGGCCATCTCTCATATTGTTCGGAATGCTGGTGTTCTCCTCCAACGGGAACCAAAGAAAAATATGGATGAACAAGAGTGTGCTATCACCACCGCTACCGCTCTTAAAAATACAGGAATAGTTACGGATCGTGAAGGTAGATTCGTTTACAAAGTTGATTTTGAGCCAGCCGTGCCACAAGATCCTCAACCTCCCGAAGGTGGACACACAATGGATATGATGTTTGCCAAGCTTTGTTCTATTCAAACATCCATTGATAACAACAAGAGGGAGAATAACTATGAGCATAACCTTATGAGAAGACAAATGCGGGAAATTCAACGGACTCAAAGGCGTATCTTGGCTCATTATGAGGGCGAGGAAGGAAGTGAAGAAGAAGAAGAACAAGAGGATGATGATGAAGAACATATGGATGAAAGTGACTAAATTATGTGCTTTAATTTCTATGTAATGTTTTCTTTCTATTATTCGTTTTTACTTATGTTTTCTAGACAATGTTCCATTTATGTTCGTGATGTTTAGGACTATTTATGTTTTGTGTTGTAATCGTAAAAAACTACGTTTCGTCTCGTTTAAATCATGTTATGTTTGTAGTATTTCATTTTTGTGTTATCTTTGTGGTATTTTACATTGTGTTATATTTCATATACTTTTTATCTTTTTCCCCATCCTTTTTGATAATAACAAAGGGGGAGAAGAATATGCATGTGTTTTTGTTGTTGTTTTGTTTCAAAAAAAAAATGCAGGCCATTGTTAAAATTATCAAATGAAACTCATCACCATAAATCAAGGAATCATGGATTTAGGGGGAGTCTCTAACATAGGGGGAGCCTTGCAATGTTCAACATAATTTCAAAGCACAAAACAACTTTTTCAAAACATTTTCAAGACTTGGTTGTCATCATCAAAAAGGGGGAGAATGTAAATGCAAGCTTCTCAAGCATAGTGTGTTTTGATGAAGACAATATGGACATCAAGCTTTTATAAAGGATGTGCAAAAAGAATTTCAAGTATCAAGCAAAAATACATCATTTCAAAGTCTTGAAGAAATTGTGAAGATTCAAGAATCAAGCTAAAGTGTCAAAGGTATAAACAATACTCACTTTGTCATATAATTGTTCACAAATATATTTCCATGCATATCATAAACATACTACAAAGTGTCATCCTTCAAAAGTTCATTTAAAACCTTTTTCTAAGTTAAAAATCAAAATAAAGGTTTTAGGAACCGGGTTGTCCCTATGGGGGAACCGGTTCACAGCATTCTCAGTTTTCAGCATTCTGTGTTTTACTATGGGGAACCGGGTTGTCCCTAGGTGGGAACCGGTTCCTCAGTTCAAAATTTGAATTTTTCTGCTGTAACGTTCAGCAGGAACCGGGTTGTCCCAGGCAGGAACCGGTTCCTACTGAACCAGTGTGTTTTTTCATTGCATGATCTTATTCAAACGAATCCATTTTCTTACCACTTGATCATTGCATTGTTTCATGGAAAAATAACCATTCAAAGAGGTGTTTGACACATTATAAATACTACATATTTCAAAATCATTATTCACCTTCTTCATTAACAATTCATACTCATAAATTTCATGATTTTCAAGTGTCCACAAACCAGAATTTTTATATGAAACTTTCTACACACATTTTCATTGAGAATTCATTTAAAGTTTCATGCATACATTGTGAAAACTTATATTCATTTTGAGAATTGTTTATTTGAAGAAGAAGATCAATCCAAGATTGATAGTGCTATACAAACTTCATCTAAATCTCTTGTAAAAATTCAAAGAAAATTATCTCCTTACTATCCAGGATTGTTGGAAGTAAGTGGTGTGTTTGAAGAGGATTGTTCTTCATTCACATTAGTGTTGATTGATCTTAAAGGTGTTAAGAACCTTTGATCACCCTATAGGTTAGATAGTAGGCATAGGCTTGTACAATAATTCTAACTATAGTGAAATCTCTTTCGTGTTTGAAAGGGGACTGGAGTACTCTCGGATTGTGAGGGGAACCAGTATATATCGTTGCGTTCTTTACTTTTCCGCACTTTATTGCATTCATCACCATTACCAAAGAAAATAAAAGAACCTTACAAAAACCTTCAAACACTTAACCAAAAATTATTAGAAGTATTCTCATAAAACCGATTAAATTTTTGAAAACCTAATTCACCCCCCCTCTTAGGCGCAATCTTATACTTACATCTTACTCTCGCATTTAATTTTCGTAGCATATTGCATGCTTAGGGTTTTTAATTACTAGATTCATTTATCGTTTATTCAGTTGGTAGAGATTTATCACTTAAGGTTAGGGTTTGTTAGAATTGGAACCTAATCGAACTTTAGTGGTGATTAAAATCAGAGAAACTGGTTGAGTTTAGAATTGGCTAAAATTGAATCATTGTATAATCACTTATCATGAAATTTACGATTGATATCAATAAAATACCTTTGTGTATCATCATTAATTAGATCATTTTTTATGTTTGTGAAGTGATAAAGTGTTGACATGATAAAGATTCAATAAAAGTATAATTTTCATATTTTCACTCTAAATCTTTCGCGAGCGCAAACTCTGAAAAACCTCCAAAAATCCTTTCTGAAAAATTGGTTGAATTTTTATTTTTAAGTGTACTTACCCCCTCTAGAATGTTTTCTTACTCTGTTTTCTTACCCAACAATGTGAATCAAGAGTTGGTCTTTTGATTAAGTCTAATAGACTAAAACGTTTTTGAGAATATGGCGGACGATGACGATCCAAAGGGAGCATATAATAGAGCGCCAATTTTCAAAGGTGAAAATGATACATATTGGAAATTGATCATTAACATACACTTATTATCAATTGACAAAAATCTATGATGTGTTGTATTGAGGGACCATTTATCCCCACGGGAGCTGATGGAGTTGTAAAACACCCAAAAGGTTGGAATAATGATGAAGCCAGAAAGGCTTCATATGATTTGAAAGTGAGAAACATATTTGTCTCCGAGTTAAGCGTGAAAGTGTTATATGCTATTTCACATCATACAATTCTCTAACATATTTGGGAAGCTCTCCAAACTCTTTAAAAAGGAGTTCGAAGTGTTTTGTATGGAACCCGAAGAATATGTGAATTTCTTGCAAACTAGATTCCTCCACTTAATCAACAAACTAAGCAACTTGGTGTCATACCCTAATTTTTGACCCCCCTGAGATGGCATATCTTCAGGATTTTTCATCAGGTCAAGACAAGTTCCCAGAGCAGTCACTTCTCCATCTGGTATCCAATCGAGGATGCTCAAAGACAAGAAAGCTCAGGCAAAGGATCAATCAATACAAGGATTAGTCCCTAATACAATCATGGGGCTCAAGGACTTCATTTTTCTCATCTATGATTGATTAGACATCCAGTCATCTGAGTACAGGTTTACTCAGGTCACCAGACTAGGGTTTTGAGCCTATCAAGGACTAAAATCAGGGATCACTTTTGGGAAACCCTAAAAAGCCCCAGGGAACCATTCAAAGACATCAATCATCTTCAAATAACTCATATAACAAGATCCACTGGACATTACATCTCAGTTCAAAGCCTACAGTCATTATTTTCACATGGTCGACAAATTAGGGTTTTGACCTAATTCACCAAGATGGATGACTTTTGATCAGGGCATGAATCCAAAACTCAATACATGATTCAAGAATCTCTATTACCTCAATATAATCCATTTACATCATTCATTTGAGGATAAGATCTTGTTTCTACACAAAAGTCCAAAAATTCACTTTGTCAGGAAAAAGTCAACTGTGAAGGACCATCATTGACTTTTAAGGTTTTTGGTCAAAAAATGACTTTCAAAGATCAATATCATCAATATATGGATATTAAAGTCATTTGACCAAAGAAATTCAAAGAAATTCATCAAGGAGCAAAAAGTCGGGAATTAGGGTTTTTGAAGGCATGGTGAGAACTCAAAATTTCACCTACACAACTCAAAAAACTTCCAACATGAAAGTTGTAGATCTTGCAAAATAAAACAACATCTTACAAAGGAACTTTTTTCAAAAGATCAACCATTTATGAAGTTTTGGAAATTTTGAAGTTTAGGTCATAAACACTTAGAAATTTTTCTAAGTGTTTTAACCTAGTTTTCATCCAACTTTGGGCTCATTTTTCACAAATTTCCCAAATGATTCTGAAGAAGACATAAACTAATGATTTAAAGTAGATGTTTAGGGCTTTCCAAATTGTGTTCAACCTTCTCCAAATTCAATTTGAGCTAGGAGTTATGCTTGTTCAAAGTTGGCCTCATGAAGTGAAATTATAGGTCATGGACACTTTTGGACTTTGCAAATTTTGTGCAAATAACCTCTCTTATGGATGCTACACGACCCATAACACATCTGAAACCATGCCATGCATTCATTTTCACCATGCCATAAGAATTGAAGAAGATTCTAAAAACAAGAACATGTGATTATGTAATGATTACATTTGTGAATTTATGGCAAATTGATGAATCACCCAAGGAATCTTCTCACCAACCAATTAGAGCTCATTTCTGGCTCAGAATTGTCCCCTAAGATCAAGCAAAATCGAGGGCTAGGGGATTGATCAAATGGAATCAAAATTCTCATCATTGCATAAGAGATATTTGCAAATTTCCTTCATGACTAAGAAACCAAATCAACTTCACTAAGGAAGCTCACTCCTCTGCAGCTATACTGATCCATTTGCCTATAAATACAGATGCATTCCTCATTCAAAAACGCACCAAAGCAACCATATTACTTGCTTTCTCTTTCTCTTCTCTTGTTCATTGTTTTTCAAAGTTCTTTGGCAAGAAAAATCGATTTCTTCAAACCAGAGCTTATCTTTGGGAAGTGAGCATTCTAACATCTCAAGGGAGGTCATTTGAGGTGATCCAAGCACCTGGATCACTTCTGTAAGGGGAGGAACACCACTGTTGCTCTCACTTTGGAGCATTTGCAGTTGGAGGTCCATGGAGTGATTCAGGAGGTTTCGAGCCAAGCCAATCATCCAGACACACTCCTCAGGTCATAGTGAAGCTAACCAGATGGCTGCAGCTCATCTGTAACTCCAAATTCAACAACCTCCATGTTCACTTGAAGCTGAAATCGAGGGAGGTCCATAGAACAATTCAGAAGGATTCAGTCTACAATAAGCATCCAGTTAGCATCATTGAGTCTCAGGGAAGCTATTGAGATCATTCATTCAAGCTCAGTTGCTCTCAATCACCCTCACGACCTTCAGTTTCAGAGGTAAGTTTCTGAACTCCCTCTCTTTAATTTAAGTACTCTTTGTGAAATAGCTCGATTCTATCTTGTTCAGCATCATCAGAGGATTGAAAACCCTCTATCATCATCCATTTATCTTTCAGTATAGTCATTTAATTTAATTTTGAAATTTTAGGGTTCTTCACGATTTCTGGTAAATTAGTTAGATGTAGTTAATGATAGTTCATGTTAGTTACATATTTAGAATCGTGAGTGAATTTAGAGCAAGTTTCATGTTTACATCATTGCAAATGGTTGAGAAACGAGTGAGTTCAGAAATTCAAATTCATGGAGCTTGAGGTTGAAGACGAAGATGGTGGTGGCGCGCAATTTTCAAACTCAGGCCTAAGTTTATTTTATTTTGATTGATACCTGTTTCATTAACGACTAAAACGTGATAGCCCAGTGGTAGAGAGTGTTTGTGTGTTGCGCGTGCCCAAGGTCTGGGGTTCGAATCCCCCTCGCCCCAGACTTTTTGTTCCTTTTATTTTTTCATGGTTTTACTACTTGTTTGAAAATATAATGAATTGAATGCAAGTTACTAACACTGAGCGCGCGCTGGCCCAGTGGTTTGGTTTTGGGTATGTGACCTAAAGGGCGTGAGTTCAACCCCTCTAGGTGACAAAATCATATTTTTTATCACTTTTCACACTAAATTTCTTCACAACTTCACACAATTATTTAACCTATCAAATTAAATCATTTTCACTTCATTTTTCACACACTTGTTATTTAATATACCTATTTTATGTATAATCAAAAAAATCATAAAAAATATTATTTAATTCATATATTTTTATTAGGTATAAAATAGTATGTTTTAAGTGTTTTATTAAATACTTTAAATATATGTTTCCATTTTGTTTTAACCTAATTATTTGTGTGAATAATTTTATGATAAAACCCTAATTGTTTAGGTCTTAATTAAGTAAAAATCTTTATTTTTATTTTAAATTAAGTTGATTTTTGTCAATTCTCAAAACTGTTTTCAATCTCTGATTAAATCAAATGATTAAGGTTTTCAAACAACAAAACCTCATATCATTCCAAATCATTTTCAAATTTCTGTTATCACCAGTACTGTAAAGTACTGGGCCTCTAATAGAGTGTAAGTCCCAAAAACCTTCTCTTCTTAGCTTGTTTTCAAAACTGTATTTTCAAAATCTTCTTTCTGTTTTCAAAACATTCTTCTGGTATTTGAAGGGCATTATTCCCGGTGAAACTCTTCAGATACCTATGTGACCTTTGTCCATCTTCACTTCTTCTGTTTTCAAAAACCATTAACTGTTTATCATATATATTCAACTGTTATCAACAAAACAACAAAAATACTGTTGAGGCTCTGTACATACTTCTTCAATGGCCTCCACTCCATCCAGGTTAGGCTTTACAAGCTTTCAATTTACAGTCTTTGTTTAAATTACTGTCAAATATAAACTGTGCATATATTAGCTTAGAACTACGTTTGAGTATAAACCTTAGGACAGTTAAACTATATATATATTATAGGAATATGACCTAGGATTGAGAATGTCTTCCCGGTGAAGGCTCTTTCCTAATTAGAGATCTGTAGTTCAAACCCCCAAGATGAATTATTCCCGGTGAAACATCTTGGCAAAAACCTTAGAATCCAAAATATAGGACACATCCACCCAAAGAGGAATTATTCCCGGTGAAACCTCTTACCCATTTGCTTAGAGCCAAAATAAGTTCAAAACCACATAGCTTTCTCTTGTGCTATAACAAGGACCCTCGATTAGCCTCCTCTTGGGCTTTGTACAAGGACCCACAGGCTTCTTAAAAGCATTTCCAGCTTCCTCTTGAGCTTGTATACAAGGACCCATCAGGTTTCTTATAAACATAGGAACAGGTCTTTAGTCACCTTTTAGCCTACCCTGGTGAGTTTCTTCCAATTTAAAACCAGACTTTAAACAAGCTAAGTTTGTCTCAATTTTGCATTGAGTACACCCTTTTGGAATGAGAGACATGGACAGTCTCTGTCTCCCTTATCTTCATCAATCTTCCTTAGCAGAGTCTAGGATCCATGTTTGGTCACCCTCAGCATTGAGTCAGCCTTCATCTTGGGCTTTAAACAAGAAGTCTCACTAGATAATCTTTCTGCCAATCCTTTCATCCCTTAATAATTAATGGAGTGCTACCCAAATCAATCACTTTATCAAAACCCCTGGAAAGGGTTAGCCTCCAAAGTCAATTAATAAAAAATCAAAAAAATAAAGATTCATTTCTCTTAGGAGATAATTTCCCCCAAAGAGTCAAAACCCCTGGAAAGGGTCAGCCTCCAAAAACATGATAAAAGTCAGTCTTTTAATAGACAAATTCACCAGCTGAGTCAAAATCCCTGGAAAGGATTAACTTCCAAAGAAAAACAGTCTTTTTAATCTCCAGTAGAGTTAAAACCAACAAAAACAGTTAGCCTCAACCTTGGGCTTCATACAAGGCACCAAACAATAAAACTCCCCTGTCAAGAGTCAGCCTCAACCTTGGGCTTTGTACAAGGCAGATAAACCATAATTTCATGTGTCAAAGATTCCTAACACTTAGGATCTTTCCCCATATAGTCATCCATACTCAATTCATTTATTTAAGAGTCCGCCACAGCCTTGGGCTTTGTACAAGGCAGAAAATAATGTTTTTCATAGCTACAGTCAGCCACAACCTTGGGCTTTGTACAAGGCACATAAATAGAGTCTCCCTCAGTAGAGTCAGCCTCAATTCTGGGCTTTGTACAGAACACCAAATAAAATCTATCAAATAAACACTCTCCAAATAGAGTCAGCCTCAATTCTGGGCTTTGTACAGAACACTAAAATACCCTGTAATTAATCCTCAATGGAGTCATCTCCCAGAGTCAATAATATTAATTAATCAATCAAAAAGCCTCAAGCTTGGGCCTCATACAAGCCAGCTAAATTCAAATCTTTTATACAGTAGATAGACATAGCTTATCTCTATAGAGAGATATTTTTACTACTCTACCACATTCAAACAAACAAACATTTCAATTTCAATTTCAATCAAAGTCTCCCATTTAGGACTCTGAAAGACATGCTCTGGCACATCCCCAGACTTGTACACTTTCCCTAATTCGGACGAGCATCTTTCTTTCATTTAAGAGGCATCTGACTGGCATACTTGCACACACAAGTAAGGTCCCCCTCTTGAATGAAATGAATCCAGTTATTCTGTCACTCTTTCAAAATGTTTGTGGTAGAATAGTACAAATACCTCTCTGTAGAGATAATTTCATGTCTCTTTACTGTAAACAGAGATTCAATTCCAAGCTTCAACCTTGAGCTTCAAGCAAGGCACCAAAAATAATTAATTTCCCTAGTTAGTTCCCCGAACTACATTAAGCTCTGACTTCCACTAGGGATATGTAGGCATGAGGTTCACAAGGAATCTCAGCGAGCTAATAAAATACCAAAAATAGTCAGTTTGTCTGTCTGTCTGTCTTTTCAAATCAATTCAATTCCTTCTCCTAATACAAAGGAGAAACTTTCCCAATCATTAGCAATAAACACAAACACAATGACACAGAGAAGGTTCCTGTAGAGTACTACAGATATGTAGGGTGTTTAAACACTTCCCTATGTATAACCGACCTCCCGGACTCCAGAATTTCTAGTCTAGGTGTAAATCCCCACACTTAGCAAACTCCTAGGGTTTAGTTGAGATCTTTTTTCCCCTTTCCTACTCGTAGGACAAATAAGAAAGTTCGTGTGATATCGTAGGAATAACTGAAATAAAATTCATCCCACCACGGGCGCATTCTCCTTCCAAATTTCGCGTGAAGGGTCTAGCGTGCCGTCCTCCCAAGTGAAACGGGGAGGTAAAAGAAAACGACACCACAGAAAAATGGCGACTCTGCTGGGGATATAAGTGTTCAAAACCTTGGTTTTTCATCCAAACCAATGGTTGACCTGTTGCTGGTCCAGCCCCAATGAGGAATTAGGGATGCCAAATTCCCCCTCAAACAAGAGAGGTCCTGCCTAACCTCTGTGTCATATCATGTGTTTGCTGCATTTATATTTGTTTATTTTGTTTATTCTGTATCGGGAAAGGGCTTGATTCCCCCTTGTGGTGAGAAATCCTATACCCGGATTTGAGTGCAACATAAGATAGGATGGAGGATGTCTTCCCGGTGAAGACCCTCTAATCTTGGTTTCCAAGTCTACTCTTGGGATTTGCCTGGCTGGTTGTGATTAACTGCGCCACTGCATTCCGAGACTGATTTGTACCAGGAGGACCTAGAAACACATTAACCCCACTTAAAGCTTTTTTTTAGGACGTAGAGCGGTGATTACGAAAGTAATTGTCACGCAGATACTACACTCAGAGAAAACTCTCTTATAGATACCAATCAACGTATCTTTAAGGTTGAGCAAAAACTCCGAGATCCCTAGAACCCGTTCTACAGGTACAAAAATCCTTAACCTTAGTTTACCATTGGGGCGGGGTTTGCGTTTGGACTTCATGACCACTATACCCTTCAACGCCATGTTTGTTTAAAACTCTTGTATGTGCATTCATGCATTCATGCATCATTCATTAATAAACAATTAAAAACAAAAAGAGTCTTTTTCGAGTCATTTTTCAAGGAAACTGAATAACGAACGTTTTGAACTTCATAGAAAGAGAGAAACGGAGAAAGGACTTAAGGATCTATACCATGGATTATGGGAGAAAGAGAGCTAGGAAATACACCTTCAAGATTCCCCAGGTCGAGGAACTGGGAAAGCTCGGAAAACTGGTGGTCAACCCCCAGGCTTTCAAGGAGAAGTATGGAAAACTTCTGCCTTTGCTCAATACCAACATGGTGGATGGGATCCTTCCCACCTTGGTACAGTTTTACGATCCAACGTATCACTGCTTCACCTTTCCAGATTATCAGCTCATGCCTACGTTAGAGGAGTACTCTCGTCTGGTTGAGATACCTGTGTACGCGCAAGATCCGTACTCCGGTTTGGAAAAGAATCCTGATGACATCATCATTGCTGCAACTACTCCTTTGAACATAGTCGACATCAGAACTCATATGGTGAGTAGAGGAGGAATTCAAGGATTGCCCTCCAAATTCCTGTTTGATCAAGCTCGGTACTTCGTCAGCATCCAAGATATGAGCGCTTTTGAGGAAGTCTTGGCTTTGCTTATCTACGGATTGTTTTTGTTTCCTAACATTAACGATTTCGTCGACATCAACGCAATTAAGATCTTCTTAATTGGAAATCCAGTTCCAACCTTGCTTGCGGATGCTTATCACTCTGTGCATTCAAGAAACCTGCAGCGAGGAGGATTAATCACATGCTGCGTACCGTTGTTATACGAATGGTTCGTTTCGCACCTGCCAAAGTCTAGCACTTTCTGGAACATGAGGGATGGCCTTTACTGGTCACAGAAAATCATGTCTCTCACTCATACAGACATTGATTGGTGTAGTCCTGACAACGACGAAACCAAGATCATCTTCAGTTGTAGAAGTTTCCCCAACATACCCCTTATTGGAACTAAGGGAGGAATTAGTTACAATCCAGCTTTAGCCCGTCGTCAATACGGCTATCCCATGAAAAACATTCCAAGTAACATCCAATTGGAGGGTCTGTTCTTCAAAAACATCGACGATCATGGCAACATGCTGAAGAAGGAAATTGTCCAAGCCTGGCGTCTTGTTCACAGCAAAGGGAGAAGATTGTTAGGAAAACATCTTTGCATCTCCCTGGATCCTTACCTTCAATGGGTACGCGTCAGAGCATTCAAGCTCAGGATGCCATATCAACATCAAGAACCTATTCCCCTAAGGGAACCAATTTACCTTTTCTCCACCGATGTTGAAAAACTGCAAGCGGCATTAAACAAGGTATGCCAAGAAAGGAATGCTTGGAGGAACAAGTATCGAATTGTCAACACGGAAAATGTTGAGATTCAAAACATCCTAAGAAGGAAGGATGAGTTACTTGAAGTACTCGATCGACAAGTGACACAAACGTCACTTTCTCATCATATCCCTCCCGCTTCCTGGATCATCGATCAGCTCACGTCAGAGAACGCTCGGCTCAAGAAACAGAAGAAGATGTTAGAACGTGAAGTCGGCTCATCATCAAAGTTTTAGAGTCCTTTCTCTCAGTTTCTCTGTATTTCCATTTTCAAAAGTGTGTAAAAAACGGCGTTTTCGCTTAATTAATAAAAGTTTGATGTTTCATAACGTAATTATGGTGTTTCCTTGAAAAATAATAACTTAATTGCATATCATACATCGCTTTAGTCGTACGCACTGACACGAGAATTGTCGCGGATCTAATAGTCACTTTCCTTTCTCCAGAAAGAGAGGAGGAGAAGGAGGTGAACCAAGACTTTCAAGCTGTCTCATCCATACAACACTCGTTCAAGTCGCAAGAAAAGGATGGAAGACTTTGAGCAAGAAAATGAAGAACTCAGGGAAGAGATTAATACTCTCAAAGGTACTGTTGAAAGACTCAATAGTATGGTAGAAGCCCTGGTAGTTGCGCAGAATCGACCAACGCCAGAAGAACCACAAAGGACTGTGGTTTCCGAGATTGTTTCTACTCCTATTCCTCAGTATACCATGCCGCCTGATCGACCTTGGGGCATGCCGTATAACTTTACTCCAGAAGGGTACATACCTCCAGCTTCTGAAGTTCCAAAAGTCACCATGGATATGCGTCCACCGGAGGGTTACAAACCTCTGGAAATTGAAGTTCCAAGAGCAACGGCAATGGGTTTCGCACAACAGAACGCTGAGATTCCAAGATCTGCTGTCATGGCTTCTCCACAGCCGATTATGCATACTTTTCCCCCGCAGGGCGGACAAGTATATCATCACGCTCCAAGTGAGGATGCTGGCGTGTATGAAAGATTGGACGAGTTCCAGGAACAGTTTCTGCAAATGCAGAAGGAACTCAAGACTCTCCGAGGACAAGATCTATTTGGAAAGAATGCTGCAGACCTCTGCCTGGTTCCGAATGTTAAGATTCCTCACAAATTCAAAGTACCAGAATTCGAGAAGT
>NC_081184.1:122816125-122932182 GCF_029867415.1 Vicia villosa | reverse complement strand
ACATTCCTCGGATTGATGTTATGCGCCTGGATAGGCCCGCTCATGTTTTCACAGTAGAAGCAATCATCGACGACAAACCGTGGTATCACGACATCAAGAACTTTCTTCAAAAGCAAGAGTACCCTCTTGGGGCATCAAAGAAAGATAGAAAGACTTTGAGAAAGTTAGCTTGTAGATTCTTCCTGAATGAAGATGTTCTGTACAAAAGAAACTTCGACATGGTTCTGCTCAGATGCGTCGACAGAAAAGAAGCAGAAATACTCATGAGAGAAATACATGAAGGTTCCTTTGGTACTCACACCAATGGACATACCATGACAAGGAAAATACTGAGAGCAGGATATTATTGGCTGACGATGGAGTCAGATTGCTTCCAGTACGCAAAGAGGTGTCACAAATGCCAGATCTACGCCGATAGAATTCATGTGCCACCATCTCTTCTCAACATACTCTCTTCCCCTTGGCCTTTCTCCATGTGGGGAATCGACATGATTGGAATGATCGAACCAAAAGCGTCCAACGGACATCGCTTCATCTTGGTAGCCATAGACTATTTCACCAAATGGGTTGAAGCAGCTTCATATGCAAATGTTACAAGACAAGTTGTCGTCAGGTTTATCAAGAATCACATCATTTGTCGCTACGGCGTTCCTAGCAAGATAATCACTGACAATGGGTCAAATTTGAATAACAAAATGATGAAGGAGCTTTGTGAAGAATTCAAGATCGAACATCACAACTCATCTCCTTACAGACCAAAGATGAATGGAGCTGTAGAAGCAGCTAACAAAAACATCAAGAAAATCATTCAGAAGATGGTCATCACTTACAAAGATTGGCATGAAATGCTCCCGTATGCTCTTCACGGTTACCGTACATCAGTACGTACTTCGACTGGAGCAACTCCTTTCTCCCTTGTATATGGCATGGAGGCAGTCCTACCTATAGAGGTTGAGATTCCATCAATGAGAGTCTTGATGGAAGCAAAATTAACAGAAGCCGAGTGGTGTCAAAGCAGATTCGATGAATTGAACTTAATCGAAGAAAAGCGCATGACAGCTTTATGCCACGGACAGCTATATCAACAAAGAATGAAGAAAGCTTTCGACAAAAAGGTTCGACCTCGCACAATCAAAGAAGGCGACCTTGTACTCAAAAAGATTCAATCTTTTCTCACAGATTCGAGAGGGAAATGGACTCCCAATTATGACGGCCCCTACGTGGTCAAGAGAGCTTTCTCAGGAGGAGCCTTAATACTCACGACTATGGATGGAGAAGAATTCACCCGTCCTGTGAACGTCGACGCAGTCAAGAAATACTTCGCCTAAATAATTAAAAGAACAGCTCGCTAAGTTGAAAACTCGCAAAGAGCGGCTTAGGCAAAAAAGAGCGTCTCGGTGAATCGAAAACCCGAAAGGGCGATTCAGGCAAAAGTTAGAGACATAAAAAAAATAAATAATCAATCCCGGTAAACTTAAAACCCGAAAGGGGTAGTTTACGCAAAAGTTAGGGATATATGGCAAGTAACTGTGTTCAGGACAAACTTGATCATTCAAAATCCATAACGGAGTATTCATCAGCAGTAGGTCATCTTCTACGAAGCACGAATACAACGCAACTCGGAGTGGAAGGGAAAGATAACGGTCGTCACGTTTCATCGTAGCCCTTTTCCCAAAAAATTACCAATTTCCAACTTTGTAAATACTCCATGGAATCAAGCATTTGGCTGATTACCATTTCATGTATAATAATTTGGGCCTTGTGCTTTTCCTTTGCAATCTAGTTTTATTCAGTTTCTTGGAATGCATTTTAAATTTAAACAGTCATTTTCTTGAAACAAATGTTTTCATAAAATAAAAATGAATTTACTTGCAAAAATAAAGGTGAAATTTCTTTCTAAAGTTTACAAACAATAGGAAGAATACAAACAGTTGCTCCAAGAACGGTTGAGACTCCGGGAACCAAGTTTTCCCCATGAGGTCGCTTTGCGAACATCTCCCGATGACGGATCTTTACTTCAATTCATATTACTCATTTCGGACAGCGGACCACTGATAACCAGGTATTCCCAACAGAGTTCGAACTACAAGAAGAGGACCTCTTCTGATTCACAAGAATTCAAGTCGTATCATAGGATTTTACATCTGCGACAATTCTATTCACCTTCACTTTACATTTTATCATTGTCATAACATTCATGCATACATTACATCATAACTGCATAGTCAAGTCAGGCTTTGATCCTGTGAATGCCTGAGTCATTAAGGCATGAACTCAAGTTTCCCCTGCAAGCCCCGGAGAAACTTTTTCCTTCAAGGCAACAGTTCATACACAAGGATCTCTTCAAGCAAGTCAACAAATGGTAGTCTCCCTCAAAGAGATAGTTTGTTCACTTTTGGAATTCCTCAGCCGAGAATCTCCTGCAGAGCGACATTCGACAGTCTTCTTCAGATAAGATAGTCTGCTTCACATTCCGGAATTCCCTAGAGGTTTGGTATTTCCCCAGCAGGGTCAAGAGGTGCCACTTCTTGTCAGAGGAAAATTCAGAATCTCCCAGCAGATCGACAAATGATTCCCCAGCGGAGTCAGCGAATGATAGTCTTCATCCAGAAGATAGTTCAGATTCCCCAACAAAGTCAGCAAATGGCAGTCTCTTTCAGTAGAAGACAGTTTGCTCACTTTCTTTCATAACAGGGTCGACAAATGGCAGTCTCTCCCAGTAGAAGACAGTTTGTTTCCCCAGCGGTCAGCAAATGGCAGTCTCTTTCAGTAGAAGACAGTTTGCTCACTTTCTTTCATAACAGGGTCGACAAATGGCAGTCTCTCCCAGTAGAAGACAGTTTGTTTCCCCAGCAGTCAGCAAATGGCAGTCTCTTTCAGCAGAAGACAGTTTGCTCACTTTCTCACAGCAGGGTCTACAAATGGCGGTCTCTCCCAGTAGAAGACAGTTTGTTCCCCTAGCGATTGGCAAATGGCAGCCTTTCCCCAAGGAAAGACAGTTTGTCTGTTAAATACTCAAGAGATCGACAAATGGCAGTTTTTTTTCAAACAGTTTGTCTGTTTCTGGGATGTTTAAATCCCCACAGAGTCGATGAATGACAGTTTTCTTCTTAGGGAAACAGTTTGTTGATTCCCCAGGCACCAGTCGACGAATGGCAGTTTTCACCCCGAAAACAGTTCGTCCGCCTTCAAACAAAGTCATTAGCCCCTCAAAAGAGCGCGGGCCCATATGACAATCTTTCAAAGATGCCAAGTCAAAAGGGAAGATGTTGAAGTTTCTTTATTACCATCAAATGGTATCTCATCTCCAAGTGCTGATGAGAAGTTTGATGAGGAAACAAACCTTTGAAGTTTCTTTATTACCATCAAATGGTATCTCATCTCCAATTGCTGATGAGAAGTTTGATGAGGAAACAAACCTTTGAAGTTTCTTTATTTACCGTCAAATGGTATCTCATCTCCAAGTGCTGATGAGAAGTTTGATGAGGAAACAAACCTTTGAAGTTTCTTTATTACCGTCAAATGGTATCTTACCTCCAAATGCTGGTAAGAAGTTTGATGAGGAAACAAACCTTTGGAGATTTTCTCTTTATCTGAGATATCGTCCAAACGCAACTGAGACCAGTTTCGAGATATGGACATCCGAAACGAGGAGAGGTTGTTTACCTTTTTCTAAGTATCAGCACTTAGTTAAAGAAGATGGATTGCGCATCCTACATTGCCATCCATTCACCAGAATCCACATCAAGTATTTCTGCAGGAGTTTGTCTCCTCATCCCCCGCCAAGTGCGACAACGGGATCAAGTCATGCAAAGATTTTATCAATTACAACATCTCAGGAGCGCCCAAAATTCGGGCATTCTTTGATATTTAAGTCTCTTTTACGCAGGAGAGATCAAGATCTCAATCTCTCTCCCTCCGGATAAAAGAAACTTAAATAGGGGCATCTGTCATACCCTAATTTTTGACCCCCCTGAGATGGCATATCTTCAGGATTTTTCATCAGGTCAAGACAAGTTCCCAGAGCAGTCACTTCTCCATCTGGTATCCAATCGAGGATGCTCAAAGACAAGAAAGCTCAGGCAAAGGATCAATCAATACAAGGATTAGTCCCTAATACAATCATGGGGCTCAAGGACTTCATTTTTCTCATCTATGATTGATTAGACATCCAGTCATCTGAGTACAGGTTTACTCAGGTCACCAGACTAGGGTTTTGAGCCTATCAAGGACTAAAATCAGGGATCACTTTTGGGAAACCCTAAAAAGCCCCAGGGAACCATTCAAAGACATCAATCATCTTCAAATAACTCATATAACAAGATCCACTGGACATTACATCTCAGTTCAAAGCCTACAGTCATTATTTTCACATGGTCGACAAATTAGGGTTTTGACCTAATTCACCAAGATGGATGACTTTTGATCAGGGCATGAATCCAAAACTCAATACATGATTCAAGAATCTCTATTACCTCAATATAATCCATTTACATCATTCATTTGAGGATAAGATCTTGTTTCTACACAAAAGTCCAAAAATTCACTTTGTCAGGAAAAAGTCAACTGTGAAGGACCATCATTGACTTTTAAGGTTTTTGGTCAAAAAATGACTTTCAAAGATCAATATCATCAATATATGGATATTAAAGTCATTTGACCAAAGAAATTCAAAGAAATTCATCAAGGAGCAAAAAGTCGGGAATTAGGGTTTTTGAAGGCATGGTGAGAACTCAAAATTTCACCTACACAACTCAAAAAACTTCCAACATGAAAGTTGTAGATCTTGCAAAATAAAACAACATCTTACAAAGGAACTTTTTTCAAAAGATCAACCATTTATGAAGTTTTGGAAATTTTGAAGTTTAGGTCATAAACACTTAGAAATTTTTCTAAGTGTTTTAACCTAGTTTTCATCCAACTTTGGGCTCATTTTTCACAAATTTCCCAAATGATTCTGAAGAAGACATAAACTAATGATTTAAAGTAGATGTTTAGGGCTTTCCAAATTGTGTTCAACCTTCTCCAAATTCAATTTGAGCTAGGAGTTATGCTTGTTCAAAGTTGGCCTCATGAAGTGAAATTATAGGTCATGGACACTTTTGGACTTTGCAAATTTTGTGCAAATAACCTCTCTTATGGATGCTACACGACCCATAACACATCTGAAACCATGCCATGCATTCATTTTCACCATGCCATAAGAATTGAAGAAGATTCTAAAAACAAGAACATGTGATTATGTAATGATTACATTTGTGAATTTATGGCAAATTGATGAATCACCCAAGGAATCTTCTCACCAACCAATTAGAGCTCATTTCTAGCTCAGAATTGTCCCCTAAGATCAAGCAAAATCGAGGGCTAGGGGATTGATCAAATGGAATCAAAATTCTCATCATTGCATAAGAGATATTTGCAAATTTCCTTCATGACTAAGAAACCAAATCAACTTCACTAAGGAAGCTCACTCCTCTGCAGCTATACTGATCCATTTGCCTATAAATACAGATGCATTCCTCATTCAAAAACGCACCAAAGCAACCATATTACTTGCTTTCTCTTTCTCTTCTCTTGTTCATTGTTTTTCAAAGTTCTTTGGCAAGAAGAATCGATTTCTTCAAACCAGAGCTTATCTTTGGGAAGTGAGCATTCTAACATCTCAAGGGAGGTCATTTGAGGTGATCCAAGCACCTGGATCACTTCTGTAAGGGGAGGAACACCATTGTTGCTCTCACTTTGGAGCATTTGCAGTTGGAGGTCCATGGAGTGATTCAGGAGGTTTCGAGCCAAGCCAATCATCCAGACACACTCCTCAGGTCATAGTGAAGCTAACCAGATGGCTGCAGCTCATCTGTAACTCCAAATTCAACAACCTCCATGTTCACTTGAAGCTGAAATCGAGGGAGGTCCATAGAACAATTCAGAAGGATTCAGTCTACAATAAGCATCCAGTTAGCATCATTGAGTCTCAGGGAAGCTATTGAGATCATTCATTCAAGCTCAGTTGCTCTCAATCACCCTCACGACCTTCAGTTTCAGAGGTAAGTTTCTGAACTCCCTCTCTTTAATTTAAGTACTCTTTGTGAAATAGCTCGATTCTATCTTGTTCAGCATCATCAGAGGATTGAAAACCCTCTATCATCATCCATTTATCTTTCAGTATAGTCATTTAATTTAATTTTGAAATTTTAGGGTTCTTCACGATTTCTGGTAAATTAGTTAGATGTAGTTAATGATAGTTCATGTTAGTTACATATTTAGAATCGTGAGTGAATTTAGAGCAAGTTTCATGTTTACATCATTGCAAATGGTTGAGAAACGAGTGAGTTCAGAAATTCAAATTCATGGAGCTTGAGGTTGAAGACGAAGATGGTGGTGGCGCGCAATTTTCAAACTCAGGCCTAAGTTTATTTTATTTTGATTGATACCTGTTTCATTAACGACTAAAACGTGATAGCCCAGTGGTAGAGAGTGTTTGTGTGTTGCGCGTGCCCAAGGTCTGGGGTTCGAATCCCCCTCGCCCCAGACTTTTTGTTCCTTTTATTTTTTCATGGTTTTACTACTTGTTTGAAAATATAATGAATTGAATGCAAGTTACTAACACTGAGCGCGCGCTGGCCCAGTGGTTTGGTTTTGGGTATGTGACCTAAAGGGCGTGAGTTCAACCCCTCTAGGTGACAAAATCATATTTTTTATCACTTTTCACACTAAATTTCTTCACAACTTCACACAATTATTTAACCTATCAAATTAAATCATTTTCACTTCATTTTTCACACACTTGTTATTTAATATACCTATTTTATGTATAATCAAAAAAATCATAAAAAATATTATTTAATTCATATATTTTTATTAGGTATAAAATAGTATGTTTTAAGTGTTTTATTAAATACTTTAAATATATGTTTCCATTTTGTTTTAACCTAATTATTTGTGTGAATAATTTTATGATAAAACCCTAATTGTTTAGGTCTTAATTAAGTAAAAATCTTTATTTTTATTTTAAATTAAGTTGATTTTTGTCAATTCTCAAAACTGTTTTCAATCTCTGATTAAATCAAATGATTAAGGTTTTCAAACAACAAAACCTCATATCATTCCAAATCATTTTCAAATTTCTGTTATCACCAGTACTGTAAAGTACTGGGCCTCTAATAGAGTGTAAGTCCCAAAAACCTTCTCTTCTTAGCTTGTTTTCAAAACTGTATTTTCAAAATCTTCTTTCTGTTTTCAAAACATTCTTCTGGTATTTGAAGGGCATTATTCCCGGTGAAACTCTTCAGATACCTATGTGACCTTTGTCCATCTTCACTTCTTCTGTTTTCAAAAACCATTAACTGTTTATCATATATATTCAACTGTTATCAACAAAACAACAAAAATACTGTTGAGGCTCTGTACATACTTCTTCAATGGCTTCCACTCCATCCAGGTTAGGCTTTACAAGCTTTCAATTTACAGTCTTTGTTTAAATTACTGTCAAATATAAACTGTGCATATATTAGCTTAGAACTACGTTTGAGTATAAACCTTAGGACAGTTAAACTATATATATATTATAGGAATATGACCTAGGATTGAGAATGTCTTCCCGGTGAAGGCTCTTTCCTAATTAGAGATCTGTAGTTCAAACCCCCAAGATGAATTATTCCCGGTGAAACATCTTGGCAAAAACCTTAGAATCCAAAATATAGGACACATCCACCCAAAGAGGAATTATTCCCGGTGAAACCTCTTACCCATTTGCTTAGAGCCAAAATAAGTTCAAAACCACATAGCTTTCTCTTGTGCTATAACAAGGACCCTCGATTAGCCTCCTCTTGGGCTTTGTACAAGGACCCACAGGCTTCTTAAAAGCATTTCCAGCTTCCTCTTGAGCTTGTATACAAGGACCCATCAGGTTTCTTATAAACATAGGAACAGGTCTTTAGTCACCTTTTAGCCTACCCTGGTGAGTTTCTTCCAATTTAAAACCAGACTTTAAACAAGCTAAGTTTGTCTCAATTTTGCATTGAGTACACCCTTTTGGAATGAGAGACATGGACAGTCTCTGTCTCCCTTATCTTCATCAATCTTCCTTAGCAGAGTCTAGGATCCATGTTTGGTCACCCTCAGCATTGAGTCAGCCTTCATCTTGGGCTTTAAACAAGAAGTCTCACTAGATAATCTTTCTGCCAATCCTTTCATCCCTTAATAATTAATGGAGTGCTACCCAAATCAATCACTTTATCAAAACCCCTGGAAAGGGTTAGCCTCCAAAGTCAATTAATAAAAAATCAAAAAAATAAAGATTCATTTCTCTTAGGAGATAATTTCCCCCAAAGAGTCAAAACCCCTGGAAAGGGTCAGCCTCCAAAAACATGATAAAAGTCAGTCTTTTAATAGACAAATTCACCAGCTGAGTCAAAATCCCTGGAAAGGATTAACTTCCAAAGAAAAACAGTCTTTTTAATCTCCAGTAGAGTTAAAACCAACAAAAACAGTTAGCCTCAACCTTGGGCTTCATACAAGGCACCAAACAATAAAACTCCCCTGTCAAGAGTCAGCCTCAACCTTGGGCTTTGTACAAGGCAGATAAACCATACTTTCATGTGTCAAAGATTCCTAACACTTAGGATCTTTCCCCATATAGTCATCCATACTCAATTCATTTATTTAAGAGTCCGCCACAACCTTGGGCTTTGTACAAGGCAGAAAATAATGTTTTTCATAGCTACAGTCAGCCACAACCTTGGGCTTTGTACAAGGCACATAAATAGAGTCTCCCTCAGTAGAGTCAGCCTCAATTCTGGGCTTTGTACAGAACACCAAATAAAATCTATCAAATAAACACTCTCCAAATAGAGTCAGCCTCAATTCTGGGCTTTGTACAGAACACTAAAATACCCTGTAATTAATCCTCAATGGAGTCATCTCCCAGAGTCAATAATATTAATTAATCAATCAAAAAGCCTCAAGCTTGGGCCTCATACAAGCCAGCTAAATTCAAATCTTTTATACAGTAGATAGACATAGCTTATCTCTATAGAGAGATATTTTTACTACTCTACCACATTCAAACAAACAAACATTTCAATTTCAATTTCAATCAAAGTCTCCCATTTAGGACTCTGAAAGACATGCTCTGGCACATCCCCAGACTTGTACACTTTCCCTAATTCGGACGAGCATCTTTCTTTCATTTAAGAGGCATCTGACTGGCATACTTGCACACACAAGTAAGGTCCCCCTCTTGAATGAAATGAATCCAGTTATTCTGTCACTCTTTCAAAATGTTTGTGGTAGAATAGTACAAATACCTCTCTGTAGAGATAATTTCATGTCTCTTTACTGTAAACAGAGATTCAATTCCAAGCTTCAACCTTGAGCTTCAAGCAAGGCACCAAAAATAATTAATTTCCCTAGTTAGTTCCCCGAACTACATTAAGCTCTGACTTCCACTAGGGATATGTAGGCATGAGGTTCACAAGGAATCTCAGCGAGCTAATAAAATACCAAAAATAGTCAGTTTGTCTGTCTGTCTGTCTTTTCAAATCAATTCAATTCCTTCTCCTAATACAAAGGAGAAACTTTCCCAATCATTAGCAATAAACACAAACACAATGACACAGAGAAGGTTCCTGTAGAGTACTACAGATATGTAGGGTGTTTAAACACTTCCCTATGTATAACCGACCTCCCGGACTCCAGAATTTCTAGTCTAGGTGTAAATCCCCACACTTAGCAAACTCCTAGGGTTTAGTTGAGATCTTTTTTCCCCTTTCCTACTCGTAGGACAAATAAGAAAGTTCGTGTGATATCGTAGGAAGAACTGAAATAAAATTCATCCCACCACGGGCGCATTCTCCTTCCAAATTTCGCGTGAAGGGTCTAGCGTGCCGTCCTCCCAAGTGAAACGGGGAGGTAAAAGAAAACGACACCACACTTGGATAAAACCTATGCTAGCTTATAAAGATTGTGCTAACAAGATATTAAGATCTATGTGCAGGGAGTGGAGACCTTAGGTTACCACTATCGAATAATATATTTATCTTGATACTTTGGATATCACAAAATTGTTTGGGAAGTTAGTCGAACATGAAAATAAACTGAAAAGACTCGCCGATAGAGAAGTAAAGTCAAATAAGAATGAGAAAAGGGAAAGAAGAAAAGCAAGATATTTCTTTGAATGATTTGTCTTCCCAAGAAAACGATAATTCTGACAAAAAAGCTACTAAATAGGAGGATATGTGTTTTTTCGTCAAATCCTACAATAGATATTTGAAAAGAAGCAGGCTCAAGCATTCCGACAAAGGATTAATAAATTTGAGAAATATTCACCCACTACAAAAGAGAACACAAGAAAGATGGGGAATTCTCACCAAAAATTGTAAGAAGAAAGATAGGGAATTCTACAAGACAATGAGAAAAAGTTTCAATGCTTAAAATTGTTCAACCAACACTTCCTTCTCTACTAGTTATTTGTCTAAAATATTAGTAACTTTGCATAATGAACTAGTAAAAAAAGGAAATGATGATTGAATAACTACAAGAATAACACAAATTTTAACCATCCAAGAGCGAGATACAGATAAATGATTGAAGAAAGCTTATAAAACATTGATCAATGTAAGTTATTTTTTTTAAATAACTTAATTTTTCATGACTTATCTTAGGTTGTTCTATGGTTTTATGGTTTGTGGATGAATGTTCTAAGGTTTCAATATTTATAGGTAAATTTTGTAGTGGATTGTGAGTATCATTTTTAGTATGTTCAATATTATTTGGAGACGTAGAAAGTGTATCAGTATGGTTATCTGAAGTATTATCAGAAGATAATGTATGTTTAGGATCATAATGTATGACATTTCTAGATATAAAAACTTTATGATTGTTGACATCATATAGGATAACACCCTTCATACTATTTTTGTATCCAAAAAGACACACTTTCTACCTCTTAGTTCAAACTCCGTCGTATATGTTTAGAGTGCAAGTACGCTAACGAATTTCATTATGCAATATATATAAAATGAGGTGAATGATTGTGTAAAACTTATGTAGGAATTTTATTTATAATAGACGTAGCATGCATGCATAGACACTAATATATGCCACCCAATAGCTTAAAAATAGGGGAGCTCAACGTCAGCTCAAACCATCACTTACTAACCATAAAGCACCAATTTATTTTTGGTGATGGCACAATGTTACTAAGGTTGATTAATGAACAAGAATTAACGATCAGATCTACAAACTAGGGAGGAAAAATGTAAAACAAATTTAAAACATAATTTTTTTCTTGTCTTCAGCTGCCACACATTACAACTATAAATACTAGGGTTTTTAGATAGTTTAAAGAGACTTGGGCCTAAAACATAAAACAAGAAAAATACACTTATAAATAAAAAGAAATAAGGCCCATTAATTATAGTAGTCTTTCAGCCAGATTGGGCTTCTTCTCACTCTGCTGGGCTGCTCGCTGGTGTTGGTAACATTACTTCCGGGCCCACCAAGAACCTTGTCCACAAGATTCAAATATGAGATTTCATTTGGATACGCTGGGGTCGACGTGGTAGGTTGGGAGAGGTGGGTGAGATTTCTTGAAGATATTGGAGTACAGGATGTATCTTGGGAAGTCACCAAAACTGAAGTAATAACTAGGCCACGTGAAGGGAAAAAGCGGAAGGATCATGCGTGGGAATCGTGGTAGCATTGTTGACAGTCGGATGCCATTTGGAGGGTGAAGATGTATCAACCATTGATCCGTTGGAAATGTGAGACAGCTGGTTTGGGGAAGCGTGTGGGGTAGTAGATGTACTTGGAACATGCAAAGTAGTTGAAGTCATCAAGTCATTTGTCAAACTTTCTCCCACCGAGTCATTCAAAGAGACTCTCTTCTCACTCTTCAACTTTCCATTCTGAAAGTTCTTCTTTCTAGTCTTCTCACTCAGTTGCGCTTCCTCGTGAGAAAGGTTGGTGTTCGTAAGCTTCGGACCCTTGATCAGTACCCCTTTTGTAACAATATTGCGAATTTTCTGATCTGTGTTGTTGTCTTCTGCAGGATTTCCATCGGAGATGAAGAAATCTAAAACATGCATGGGGGGAGAAACACATCTGGTGGCTCCATGGTTTCCGAAGAAGGGTCGAAGTAATGAGACATGTACTACCGGTGTATTCGCGAAGAGGATGGAAGATCCAGTTCATAAGCTAAAGTTCTGATGCGTTTAACAATCTGGAAGGGCCCGTAGAAGCGTTTAGAGAGCTTCTGGGAAGAACGGTGATGCACTGTCTGTTGCCGATATGGTTGTAAGCGAAGAAGGACACGGTCACCCACCTTAAAGGTTACGTTGCTCTTGTGTTTGTTTGCTTGTTTTTCCATCTTGATTCGACTTTTGTTAAGATTTGATTTAAGCTGCTGTAAAATGTTATGTCTTTGTAGTAACAAGGATTCCAAGGGATCTATGGTGGTGCTGGTCGCAACATAGTCAAGAACTGATGGAGGGTCGCGGCCATAAAATGCCCTAAAAGGGGTCATTCCGATGGATGAGTGAAAAGATGTGTTGTGCCAAAACTCAGCAAGATGCAAGAACTTGAACCATTTCCGCGGGTTGTCACTCACAAAACATTTCAAGAAAGTCTCTAGGCACCTATTTACGACTTCTGTTTGGCCATCGGTTTCAGGATGGTAGGCTGTACTAAATTTGAGTTTGGTGCCTTGTGCTTTGAACAGAGAACGCCAGAAGGTGCTCATGAACAGAGGATCGCGGTCAGAAATGATGGTTTTGGAATCCCATGTAGTTTAAAAATCTCCACAGAGAACCGGTTAGCCAGATCTGGAGCGGTGAATCGCGAAGGAAGAGTGATGAAATGACAATAATTGGTGAGGCGGTCACAGATTACTGTAGCAACCTGCCCTAAAATTAACCTTTAGAGTCGCCACCTATTCTACCAAGGCGAATAGGAAACCTTTATACAATTAAGAGATTCAGGATAAGATACAATATTCGGGTCGAGGGAAGGTGTTAGGCACCCTCAACCCTTTCCTAAGGTTTGCATTAAAGAGTCAAGGGTTATGGCAAAAGATAAAGAAAGGTAACAGACAGTTAACAGGGTTAAAAGCTAATTATATTGAAACATGATTAGAGTTTGGAAGAGGGGGTCTCGCCTTGGTTATCCAAGTGCCTACGTATCTCCTTATGGAGAATCAGAGTCAACGTAGTTCGGGGAAGGGTTGTACGCCTTTAGAATTAGAATTTGATTTGATATGGTTTTGGAGGCTTTTTGAGTGGCCTATCGTAGTTATGGTAATTCGTAGTTTTGAAAAAAGGTTTTGGGAAGTGATTTAGGATTTGGGCGTACAACCCTGATTTTTATTTGTTACCATTAACCGCAATGATCAATAGATTCGATCACCATAGTTAAGAGATTAGTAGTTGTATCGTTACCAATTTTAACTGATGGATTCAATTATCACTAATAACGAATAAAAGTATTTTTTAGGAATTTTAATAATTTAATTTGTATCATTACCCCTTGTAATCGATTGATTCGATTAGAAATAATAATGAATTAAAATGAAGAAAACAAGCTAATCATCGCAACCAATAAAAATGGTTGAAACTATTTAGCAGGATAAATTGTTATTTTAATTTATATTTAATTATTTAAAGGATTGATTATTACCCATCGCGACCAATAGATTTAGTCGAAACGAATAACAAATTAAATCCTATTATTTAGGCTAGAAAACTAATGGGATCGAACAAACCCTAATGCCTTGATAACAATTTTCTAGGGTTTTGTGATTTTATAATTAAAGGTTAGATTAAAATAAATTAAATCCAATAGTCGAGATAATCGGGAGAAATTCTAACCTAGTCATTAACTTAATCCTAATTTTATCACTTAAAACCTAAAATTAAAATTATAAACCCCTAAATTCAATTGTATACTAAATAGAAAAACACAAAATAAAACAAATAAAACTAATAAAAGAATTAAAGAAACCTGGGCAATACTCTTGTGTGGCAGCCTTTGAGAGGTCCATGGTGTACCCTCAATCCATGAAACGTTAGATCTGAATCATAGGAGATCCTGGGGCTAACGCGTGAGGACGTATGGTGGGCACGCAGGGAAGGGAAGCGCTGAATCCCCTGGGAAACCATAACATAAATTTTCGTAAAATAAATGTCTGGACTGGGGTTCGAACCAAGTCCCTCTTGGTGACATCTTCACTTGTTAACCAGCTGAGCCAAATCTCTAATTTGATAAATATATAACAAAGAACAAATAAATAAAAAAAAGAGAGATTAATGGAACCAGTCAACGTGGGCCCCCTTATTCCTTTGACGAGCCAACCACGTGAGGGGAGAGAGGAAGACTTTTTTACTAACAAACCAAAGGCTGCCACGCGCGACTCACAGACTTCCACGCGTGATTCGTGGGCCAGGTGCAACTGTTCATCGTCTCTAACCCCCACACATGCGGATTCACTCGCAAAAATCCCTGCAGCTTTACCTGCGGATTTTTCCGCAGGTTCTTCTACCTCCATAGCCATAATCAAGAACCTGCAAAATCATGAATAAATGCAAACCAAAGCTGCCCAGATCACCTCATTAAGGTGCTAGGAACTCAATGGACCGGTTAGTTTTGCCAAATAACGTACGTAAATAGGAAAACGAAGGTGCAAGTCCTTGGTGCCCTAACAATGGTGATACGTGATCCAGGCCCCTAAACTCACATGCTATACACCTAACATGTCTCTAACACGTCCCTGAGCGTAGCCATGAATGATAAAGTGATCAACAATTAGTAAATAAATGGAACCGAATCTTGAAAGAAAGGTACCTTTGGTGAAGATGAGATGAACAATTCCGAGCACCTCCTGGCTTGGGAAACGATTGAAACTTGCTCCTAAGATCTTCACAAGGATAATTGCAAGGCTAGGATCGAGTGAAAAGGCCTGGACAATCACATACGACTTTCCCTCTTCTTTGAATATTTTGCTCTCTTTAAAACCCTAATCCTTGCCCATCTTTTCGTCCCCCTTCTCTTGTGGTGTGCTAACAATATATATATATGATAGCATTAGGGTTCTGAGAATAGAATAAAATCATGCCCTTGAATAAAAGCAAATTTGATTGAAAATTTTATATTAAAACTTTCTATTTTGGTTCAATCTTGTATCCTTCTCTTTCCAATCCCAAATGTCACGAAATTTGATCAATAGTATGATTATTGGATGATTGGATTTGATTGGCAATTGAATCTTTGATTAAAACTTATTTATTTCATATTTATATGATTTATTAATGTTTAAATGAATGAAAATTCAAATAAATAAAAATAAATATAATAAAAATAAAATAAAAGGTTTAAGAACCCTTTTATGGGTCATGGACACGTTTAGAGTGCAAATCTTAGGCCCATTAGTTCAAAAACCAAGTTTTGGTCAATTAGGGTTTCATGCTTCTCTTGAAAATTGCTCAACTTCTAAGCCTTGTATCTCCTTCAATATTTTTCATATGACCATGTTCCAGGACTTTTTGGAAAGCTCAAAGAGTCCTCTAAATGATGCCTTTAGTTTCATCTCAATTGGAGTTTCCATGCTCAAGTTATGAGCTTTGACCCAAAAGGTATATTTTATTGACTTTCTGGAAGACCTATAATGTATTGGACCATATCTCTTGAATGAAGCATTTCTGGCCTTGGCTCGTGAGAGACAAAGTTGTAGAGAATCCAATTTCCTTCAGAATAGGCTTTGAGTGAGAAATTTATGATAAAGTATGAGAGAGTTATGCCCAGTCAAAGTTGAGTTGACTTTTCCTATAAAAAACCCTAATTTGAACTTTTGAAATTTGTTCATTTCTGAGTTTTTATTAATGGATCATGATCAATATTTGATGAAATTATGGATATAACATCACATACTTGATGTTGACCAAAAATCTCGAAGTTTGACTGTATTTGGACTATAGTTGACTTTTAGATCAACATAGTCGATTATTGATCATCTGAGTCATTGAGTGAGCAATCCTTGGAATAGAAGCTTGACTTTTGACATGGAGGTGCCTTGATACATGTGAGACACCTTGGGATCCATTTGAGACCTTAGAAACTCAAATTCCTTTGATAACCTGCAAACTCTAGTTTTGAGACCCTCGATTAGGAGAGAGTTGCTTGAGAAGAAACCTTTGAGCCTTGAGTTATTTGAGATGAAATGAGGAACCTTTGATTTGAATATATGAGGGCAAATTTTGGGGTATGAAAATTACCCATATGACAGTGTGGCCAAACGAATTTGGAAGGTGAGTGATGAAATCCACAGTTAATTCTTCCTAAACATTGTTCGGTGATGGAAGAGGCTGTAGTAATCCTTTCTTCTTTGTTGTTTCATATTTGTTCTGTTGGCAGGTCACACAGTTCTTGACAAAGTTTTTAACATCTTGCAACATTCCTGGCCAAGCAAACGAAGTGGATAAACGAGCCAGAGTAGGTTGAATGCCAGAATGTCCTACAACAGGGGTGCTGTGGAACTCCTCGAGTAAGGCCGTGCGCAAGTTATCCCATGGAGGTATGAACAGTCTGTTGTTGTAGTATAATAGTCCTTGAGATAAAGTGTAGTGATTTCCTTCTGTTTGTTCTGATTTCTAAAGAAGGGCCTTTACTTCCGATGCTGTGGAATAGAAATGGCAAAGATGAGCAATAAGATCCGGCACTACTGACGTGAGTGACACGTATATGGCTTCTGGGGTGAACTTCCGACTCAGATTTGTAAAAACTTTCGAAGTTAAAACCTTGAAGTTTTGAAGCCCATTTCTGTTGTTCTGGAGTTTGTATCCTCTGTAATAATAAATCCTTCAAACTTTTTTGATCTGTGTAGATTTGGAACTTGTTGCCTATCAGGTATTGGCGCTACTTCTTGACGGATTCGGTGATAGCAAACATTTTCCTAACATAGACCGAAGAGGCTTGCATACGGGGAGACATCTTCTTGCTGAAGAAGGAAAGGGGATGACCATCTTGGGAAAGAACGACACCAAAGGCGAAAGCTGAAGCATCGGTTTCAATGATAAAAGGCTTTGTAGAATCTGGTAGATTAAGCACCGGCATGTCGGTCATTATTGACTTTAATTTTGTAAAGGCTGAATCGGCCTCTGAACTCCATGTAAACTTAGTGGAAGAACGCAATAAATCGGTGAGAGGAGCGGCGAGAGAGGCATAGTGGTGCATAAAGCGTCAATAAAATCCGGTGAGACCAAGAAAACCTCGTAATGTCGTGAGTGAATGCGAAACATGCCAATCAAGGATTGCCTGAATTTTCTCTGGGTCAGCAGCTACACCACCATTTGAGATAATATGACCCAAGTAGTTCACTCTTGACACTGCAAAAACACACAGAAAATTTGGCACAAAAAGAGTTCACATTTAACAAGTTAAAAATGATATCTAGGTGAACCAAATGATCACGTAAAGAAGAGCTATAAATGAGTATATCATCAAAGAAAACCAACACAAATCGATGTAGATAAGGGCGTAATAATTCGTTCATTGCTGCTTGTAAAGTAGATGGCGCATTAGTTAGGCCAAATGGCATAACCAAAAATTCATAATGTCCATCTATAGTTCTAAAAGTTGTTTTATAAGTGTCCTCCTTAGAAACGCGGATATGATGATAACCTGATCGTAAATCAACTTTGGTAAAAACTTTGGCATTTCTTAACTCGTCAAGTAGCTCATCAATGGTTGGGATGGGGAAACTGTCTTTGATGGTAACTGCGTTTAAAGCACGATAGTCGACACAAAAGCGCCAACTTCCATCTTTTTTTTACAAGTAAAACCGGTGAGGAAAAAGGGCTATTACTAGGAATGATTAAACCATCATGTAACATTTCCTGAATTAGAATAGTCATAGCTTCCTTTTGAGAGTGTGGGTATCGGTAAAGCTTCACATTCAGAGGCGGTGTGTTGGGAAGTAATGGGATTCGATGGTCATGAGTGCAGGCTGGGGGAAAATTAGGCTTATTTTGGAAGACAGATGGGTATTTTGTGATAAGCTTTAGGATATTTTGGTCAAGTGGTTAAGTGTGTTGTTGAAGAGGTAATGCTGTTTGGGAGATTTCGGTAGGTTGGAAAGTCATTAGGTGGAAGGAAGCAATAGAGTTTGTATGGAGAAGTTGTCTAAGCTGGCGAAAAGTGGTAAGGGTGGGAAGGGCAGATGGGTCCCCGGTGAGTGTGATTTGGGCTTCTTTGTGGTTGAATGTTATTGAAGGAATAGAAAAATCAACCTGAATAGGACCAAGTGTGCGTAACCAAGCCATTCCCAAAACAACATCAGCTCCCTCAATAGGTAATAGATAAAATGGTAGAGAAAAAGGTTTGTCTTGGAGAGTTAATTTGACATTGTGACAAATACCCTCGCATTGAAGGTGAGAGCTGTTACCAACCATAACCGAAAATTGGGGAATTGAAGTAGTGGGCAGGTTGAGATGGTGGGTAATTCTGGGCTGAAGAATATTGTGAGTACTACCCGTGTCGACAAGAACCATTACTGAAAGACCACCAATAAGACCTTGAAATTTAAGGGTTTGAGGTGAAAACTGTCCCGTTAATGCTTGAGTGGATAATTGAAAATATGTGTCATTGGCATTCGCCGCATTTGCTTCTTGTATAATATCCTCATCTTCTAACAGAACAGGGGTTGTGTCATCCTCAGCCAATAGTAAAAGAAAACGGTTGGCAGCAGCACACTTGTGTCCCGGAATAAACTTTTCGTCACAATTGAAACATAGCCCTTGAGCGCGTCGCTCTTGCATTTGGGTGAGGGAAAGGCGTTTGATAGGTAGTTTGGTATTTTGGGGTGGTGAGGGTGGTTTAGAATCTTTATTTAGAGGTGTGGGAATTGCAGAATTGGGTCTGTAAGGTGTAGAAAAGGGCTTTTGAAATTTGGTTTTGGCATCAATAAATTTGGATTCAATTAATTTGGCCAATCCGATGGCTTGGGAAATCGACACAGGTCTGTAAATAGCTATTTCAGCATGTATTTCAGGTTTTAAACCAGAAATAAAACAGTTCATAATTGCCTCCGGTGGCAACCCTACAACTTGGGTACCCAATTTTTCAAACTTTGTTTGATATTCTACCACAGAACCTTCCTGTTTTAACTTAAACAATGATGCTTGGTGATTTTCATAATTTAAACTAGCATGAACAAATGAAAACCAATCTGTGAGTAAATGAATTTGATGCAATCATTTAAACTAGCTCAAGGCGTCACCTTTCATGTAGAAAGAAACTAAGGATAATCTGTTTTCAGGGGGTAGGTTGTAAAAACCAAAGAATTGTTCAGCCTGAAAGATCCACTCCAAGGGATTGGAACCATCAAAAGGGGCAAGCTCAAGTTTGGGGGTTCTTAAGGGGGGGTAAAGGGGGAATGTTAGACAGGTGGAGAAATTGAAAAGGAAATGATTGGGGGATATGAAAGTGGCTGGCGAAGATGAATAAGGGAGTGGTGGAGGTTGCGCTGCTGTATTTGGAACAGTCTCGGAATAGGTGTGGATTGAAGGGAAATATGGGACGGTGGTTGAATGTATGGGTGTGGATACGCGGGGAATGGAGTGGGAGGTCATGGGACTTGAAAAAAGGTTTTGAGAGAGGCCTGATGAGCCTGGTATATTAGGGCTGAGGTTTTGTGTAGATAAAGGAATAGCAGGCTGTTCTCTTAGTTTAGTAATAATAGACATAATGGAATTTTAATACCCCAAAATTTGCCCACCATGATTCCATACAAAACTCATCCAAGTATCAAAAGCTCAAGACTTAATTGGATGCACATTCTCCTAAACAACAACCCTCAAACTAGGGTTTTGATCTTCTCAAAGTAAAATCAGTTTCTGATACCTCAAGTGGGCTCCATGGCCTATCATATGATTCAAAGGATCCTCACCTCAAGTTTCAAGATCTGAATCCTAAGATTGCTCAGTCAACAGCTCAAATGGTCAACAGTCGACTAGTTTGACCTAAAAGTCAACTGTGGTCAAATAACAGTCAAAATTCCTAATTTTTGGTCAACATCAACATTATAATGTTAGATTCATCATTTGATCAAATGTTGATCATGATTCATCAAGAAAAGATCAAAAATCCACAAAAGGACAAGTTGTTAAATTAGGGTTTTAAGAAGAAAGTCAATCCAACTTTGACTGATCATATCTCTCATACTTTCTCAGAAATTCCCCAACCAAAGCTCATTCTCAAGGAAATTTGATTCTTTACAACTTTGATGTTGGGTCCAACGTCAAGAAATGCACCATTTGAGAGATATGAGCCAATACATTACAGGTCCTTCTATGAGCTCGCAAAAAGCAGTTTTTTTGTCAAGAGCCATATCTCCAAGATAAAATCTCCAAATGCAAAAAAGGTTCCAAAGTGGATTGTAGAGGAAATCTTGGGCTTTTCAAAAAGTCCAAGAACATGTTCATATGAGAAATATTGAAGGAGATATGAGGCTCAGAAGTTGGTCGATTTTCAAGAAAACACAAAACCCTAATTGCATAATTTTGTGTTTTTGGACTAATGGGCCTAAAATATGGATGCCAAACGTGTCCATGGGCTTTATGAGCATCCCTAAACTAATTACTTTATTTTTATAATATTTATTTTGTTTATTTAAATTTTAATTCATTAAAATACAACTAAATCATTATAAAATATTGAAAATTAGTTTTAATGTGAGATTTGATTTTTTAATCAATTCTAATCAATTAATAAGGGAAATATGGATCTAATTTCGTGAAAGACATGATTGGAAAAAGATTTGAACAAAAATAGAAATATTTGAAGAAATTTCCAATCAATCTTCTTCTCACAAATTAGTCCATTCTTTCCTTAAACTTTTAACCTAAAAAGGATCCCTTATATATATACTTCAGACTCAGAAGCAAAGAGCACAAAAATTGAGAGAAAAATAGGGTTTTCAAGTTGCAAAAAACTCAAGAAAACTAGGGCATGTAATAGTTTATTCTCCATCAAGTTTCAACTCTTTCCAGCCATTCATTCAATTTCTTGAGGCTCTCAGCAACACGTTTCAATCATTGGTGAAGGCCGAAGCATCCCAGAATCATCTCTCCAACCAACTCACGGTTTGCAACTTTTCTGACTTTCAAAGTCTTAATTCTTGTGATATAAATAGATTTGATGCATTCATACATGCTTAACATCGTTCTTGGAGGTGTTTAGATCCTTTTGTTTGAAGCATGCACGCAGGAATAGGGAGAAGCCATTGTTAGGGCTCCAAGGTCCTTGTTCTTCGTATCCTTGTTTCCTGGGGGATTCAGGCCAAAAGGACCTCGGATCCGTGATCAGGAGGACATTTTAAGGTGACCTGGACGTTTCGTTTTTTGTTTTTCATGCGCTTTTGTAGGTTTTACGTCCATGGCTCGTCGGATAAGACGGTTGCTCCGTTGCCGGTGGCTGCGTTGACTCAACCAAGTGGTGGCGTGGCACTTCCAAGGAATACGATTCGCCAGTCAAATATCCAGCAATTCTCTCTCTCCTTTCTACTGGCTCACTTACGATACAGGGGCCCACTTTGAATTGTGTTTTGATTTTTTAGATTTTCATTCAGGTTTTATATTTCTATGTTTGAGTTTGTTTCCTTTACAATTGACTGACGCAGAACAATTGGCAAGAATGCAGGGTGACAACCTAGAAGACTTGGGTTCGAGTCTGGTCTAGGTAGTTTATTTTTTTAACTTCGTCTTATCTTCAAATCCAACGCGCGCAACCAACGCAAGTCCTCCATACGCCCTCAGATCTCAACCATCGTTACTCTCCAATGCTGGATCTGACGTTCTTGGATGGCAGGTGCACCATGAGGCTGCAAAGGTCACCCACACAGGATCACAAACGCTGGGTCTCTCCTCCTAATGGGCCTAGCATTATGTTCTTCACACCCCCTTTGGTTTGTAGCCCAGGTCCATTTATTTTCTCCTTTCTTTTTAGTTTCTTCCACTAACTTATTTTTATTATTACTATTTTTTAATTAATTAAAATCAACCAATTAGAATTAGGGGTTTCACTTAATATTTTTCAATTTATTTAATTTAGTAATTTGATTAGAATTAATTTAACTTAGTAATTATAAATTAATTAGGTAATTAGGTAATTGATTTAGAATTAGATTAATAATATAATTTAGTCTTAATTTAGGTTTTTAGATTAATAATATAATTTAGTTTTAATTTAGATTTTTAGATTAATAATATAATTTTAGGTTTGTTAGCCTTGTTTTCAAAAAACCTTTTCTTTTTGCTTTCTTTCTTTAAAAACCTTTTCTAGAAAATCAGGGTTTACCCTCTTTTTCAAAACTTTTTGTTTGCCTTATACCATTTGCCTTGCCTTATTTATTCTATTAACTGTGGTTAACTTGTTCCCCCATTTGGGGTTTGCCTTTATTTTTATTATCATTTGTCAAATAATGTATCTGCCCCAAAGCCTTGTTAAAAGTTTTCTACCTTTTTTCCTTTATTTTCTGTTACCCTCAGGGTTTTATTGTAATAACTTAGGTTTTCTTTTCCGCCTTTATTTTTCTGCCCACATGTGTTTATTGTAATAGCGTAGGACTTTTAATTTCTGCCTTTAATTTTTGCTTATATTAAATGCGTGGTTAGTAATCTTAGGGAGTGCAAGCCTGTTAATTAACATAGCTCACTAATTACAAAATAATATAACTGAATTGAATCACCTGATTGTGCAACACATACACCTTTAGGGTAACCTCTTTTGTTGCCTATTGCCTTGTTTCCTACTGCCTTTAATTACGATCAAATAGTCAAGTCCCTCGATTCCGAGGATACCTAAAGCAAAACAAATGTTGCCCTCAGTTCATTATCATCATCAATTTTGTCCCTCGAAGTTGCCTCGGTAAATGGTGATTGTCCCATTGCTAAGGTATCCTCGCCTGTTGCCCAAATGACTATTCTATCCTTCCCTAAAGACTACCTGCCCTCTTTATGGAAGAGACAGTCTGTGGCGAACGATAATCTCGATGACCCTTCAAAATCCAATGAAAGGACTTCCTACCCTCTTATGGTATGGATAGCCCCTTCACCTTGAAAAACTAAAAGAACAGACTCTTCAAACTTAGGGTAGGTACTCTTAATTGCTTGCTCTTATTTAAACTCAAAACTTTTTCACACTCTCTTTTCAAAATACTTTCAAACAAGGCTACGCTTATTTACAAGGTAAAGTCCTTAAACAAAGTTTTTACTATTCACACACTACACTTCAAACTCTTTTTGAAAACAAGTGAGTTAAGCAATTAAGAGCCCATGGATAACCATGGATACAAAGGGTGCTTTAAACCTTCCCTTTGTATAACCTACCCCCCGAACTCAAAATCTTTTTAAAAGGTATTTTCCTGTTCTTTTAGCCTTTCTATATATTGGATAAAATAAAGGTCGGTGGCGACTCTTGCTATCCGCAACATTTTCAAAAAGCCAGTTCTCCCACCGTATTACAGGAATCATACCTTGAGTTAGCTGCTTGATTCTCATTATCTAAACGTGTATGAAGCTGTCCAATGTGTTGCTGCAAATCCATGGTAGATTTGTGGAACCTTTCATCAAGCTGTTGTTGGGTTTCTTGAAGAGCGTTGTTTATGTGGAGTTGAGAAGTTTGAACGGCTGTGTTGACAGCTTCTTTAACAATTTCACGTGCTGATGGATTAGTTGGTTTAGGAGGAGCCATGAGTTCAACTCTCATTGAAAGCACCAATGTTACCAAGGTTGATTAATGAACAAGAATTAACGATCAGATCTACAAACTAGGGAGGAAAAAACGTAAAACAAATTTAAAACATAATTTTTTTTCTTTTCTTCAACTACCACACATTACAACTATAAATACTAGGGTTTTTAGATAGTTTAAAGAGACTTGGGCCTAAAACACAAAACAAGAAAAATTTACTTGTAAATAAAAAGAAATAAGGCCCATTAATTATAGTAGTCTTTCGGCCAGATTGGACTTCTTCTTACTCTGCTGGGCCGCTCGCTGGTGTTGGTAACACACAAGGCCAACAAAATTTACTTAATCCTAATAACTTTAAAACTTGAGTAATTGTTCATAACATACATTGAGTAAGGTCTATCTCATCTCTTAATGAGAACACTTTTAATATGCAAATTTATATAAAATTTACCATTGACAAGTTTTAGACTTTGTTTGGATGGGTCTCATCTCTTAATGAGAACACTTTTAATATGCAAATTTATATAAAATTGACCATTGACAAGTTTTAGACTTTGTTTGGATGGGTGTTAGGGTGATAGTTTGGATGCACTTTTTTAATTTCATTTTGATAATGAGTTTGAATACATTGTTGTGTCGGGTCCAAACACAATCTTGCTCATTTTATTAATAAAAAAGTGATATGTGTTTATTGGGGGAATGATACTTTCATATGTAAATTACAAAGAGGAAATCATTTAAAATTTTGAAAATTGCATTTTATATATACTACTGTATTTTTTTTTTATTTGGTGGTGTAAATAAAGTGAAGCAGATAATTACTACTTTGCTTCCTTTGCATCCTTGTTTCTTCCGAGATAATTCTTAGCAACTTGTACAATTTTTGCGAATGGCTCAATTGAAACAAGTGAAGCATTAGCTGCATCTTTGGCTTCATACTCTATTGTAGATTTGATTATACTCGAATCTTCACCTTTCTCTATAACTTGAAAACGAGCTCTAAATAGTGTGAATCCAAAATCCAAGTATCCACCTTCAACTACCTCAGCTTCTTTGATGAGTTTCTCATTATCAACTTTGGTAAACTTCTCTTTGTAACTTGCTGGCCCAGGTATACCTGATCAAACTCCAACCAAAACAATCAATTTTATTTTTGTTGGAAAATAAACACACAAGAACTATAAATAAGAATATAAAAAACCTGGTGTGAATGTGAGTTTGAGAATAGTCCCAACTCCTCCATCTCCTTCAACTACTTCCACTTTCTGAAACAATTCAGGCATCTCTTCTCCAGCGAGTTTTGCAATACCAAGTGTTCCAAAGAGTTCCCATGCTTCACTTGCTGGCACGTCAAGCTCCGACTCATGCTCAAGTTGACCAGACATCTTTTCTGTTTATCACAAAAGCTTACTCTTGCTAGTTTTAAAAATGTAGAGACTTTGTTACTTATTTATAGATATGAAAAAGTTTAGGACTATCTTTTATCTTTTCTTCTATGTTTTTCAGTGAACATATATTTTGTTTTGGACTTATTAGTATGTCCAAACTACGTTTATTTAAAAATGGAAAATTCCATTAATTTTGATAGTATCGTGGCCAGCTAAATACAAGTTCAACTTTGTTTAATTTTGATAGCATCGTGGCCAGCTAAATACAAGTTCAATTTTGTTGTTAAATAATATTTTTGGTAATAACACGTTAGTTATCGTTAAATATTAGAGACAAACTGCTGAATATCACGGGTCACAAGGACAAACAACTACTCTGAGCCTCTGAGGTGTCCCTCTCTTCTTCACTATTCAAGTAAGTGTAAAAAAACAACTATTTACACTTTCACATTAACATATATTTTTAACTAGACCCTAATATTTATTACAAATTATATTTATAATTTTATTAATTAAAATTTTTAAATATCATACATATATATATAGTTAATGGTGAGGCCTAGGCTACCCCTTGATAAATTGGAGTAAAATACTCCTAATGACATGGCACAAATAATTAAATGACATGTCTAAGTCAACTTTCAAACTTTAATATCTAAGTTGTTTTTTATCTTAGATATATTAGTTTTAAATTTAATTAATTATATTTTAGAATTCTTATTTTATAAATTTACATTTCAGTCATTTTATTTTTAGACTATTGAATTTAGCCAAAACTATGATTCTGAGAGATTACTACGATCATTCTTCTTTTTTATATTTTTCTTCTTTTCATTGAATATTAGTTCTTTCTTTCTCATCGAATACTTTCGTAATTCAACAACTTTTTTTGAATTTGTTTAAATTTTCATTTGATGAATTTTTATTTTTCGTTGTCATTATCCATAATTCATGGACAGTCACAATTCTCATATTTTTCATTATACTTTTATTCTCCTTCAATCACGATTTCTATCTTTTCATTTTGTGTGAACGACTCCTTCTCATTGACTCACAAATTTCTCAACTTGCACATGTGACCCGTTTGTCATTTCACACTTTCATAATCACTAGTTTTTCTCTTTTTAAATTTTAATATTTTGTTCATTTTGATTAATTTCAATTCTTTTTTTATATACTTTTTATTGAATAATTTTGATTAATTTCAAATTATTTTGTTCAATTTGAGAATTTAAGGGATTTCATGTTTGATATGGTTTATTTTGTTTTATCTAATATCTCGTTTAAATTATTTTGTTCAATTTGAGAGTCTAAGGGATTTCATGCATGATATTATTTATTTTCCTTTATTTAATATCTCTTTTTGAGGCAAACAGATCGTCTCCTGCCCCCTCATGTTTTTGGTCCTACTCTAATTTTAGCCATTTATATTGGTCATGCTTCAATCTTGGCCATTCATATAAATATTAATTTTGTTGACTGCATGAGTTAGAATAAAATGAATGGTTGTAACTAAGTTGGACCATCCAGCCACTGCAGAGGATCCATATCCTTTTTTGAGATAGTATAGTGGTGTACTTTTTATATATTAGAGACACATTTTGTAAGACTTCTTTTTTCTCCTAATTATAGTATTAGCTATTATTTTTGTGATTTACTGTCTAATTCTGCAGATGCAAATGAGAGAAAGCCAGTCTTGGATCATGAAAGATGTGCTAAAACTGAGGGATGTCTATCAGAATCTACAGTAGAGGAATATTATAGGAGATAGTGATCGGTAAAATAGCAAGTGTACTATTTTGCCTCTGTAGTAATAAAGGGGAAATTCCCCGAATGTTGATCTCAAGGACTGCGTATCAATACAGAGTTATGTTTCAATTCAATTAAACAAAAAGCCTTAGCTTGGGGGTTTTTGGTTTGGAAATTATGTATTCAATTGGAAATAAAAGTAAAAGATGTATTTGGCCAAATATGAGTAACATGCCAGGGTAGGTGTGTGCATTAACATGTAACAACTCAAAATCCTTATTTCAATAACAACTTATCAATCTTCAACTACCGGTTCTCAAGAATGTTTATTCCTAATTCCTTAGCGAGCAAACCTTTAATCATTCATCCTAAATCCTAATTCCTTAGCGAATTATGATGAAATTAAGCAATAGAGTTATCAAGAACGTTCCGGTTACTATAGGGTATCCTTATGAAGGATAGAAAAACACTTAGAAAGGGGGGGATTGAATAAGTGTGACTTTAAATCTTGGACGATAAAAATAAATTGCACAATTATTTTTATCCTGGTTCGCTGTTAACGAAGCTACTCCAGTCCACCCCCGCAGAGATGATTTACCTCAACTGAGGATTTAATCCACTAATCGCACGGATTACAATGGTTTTCCACTTAGTCCGCAACTAAGTCTTCCAGAGTCTTCTGATCACAACTTGATCACTCCAGGAACAACTGCTTAGATACCCTCTAAGACTTTTTCTAGAGTCTACTGATCAACACGATCACTCTAGTTACAAACTGCTCAGCCAACTGCTAAGACTTCCTAGAGTATTCTGATCAACACGATCACTCTAGTTCCTTACAACTTAATGTAATCAATTCTAAGAGTTTACAAATGCTTCTTAAAAGCGATAATCACAACTGTGATATTTCTCTTAACGTTTAAGCTTAATCTCACTAAAATATTACAACAGCAATGTAGTGAGTTGATGAAGATTCTGAGCTTTGATTGAATAGCGTTTCAGCAAGTTTATTTTCGTTCAGAGTTGTTAAGAATTGGTAACCTTGCTTCTCATCAGAACTTCATATTTATAGGCGTTGAGAAGATGACCGTTTAGTGCATTTAATGCTTTGCGTGTTCCGTACAGCATTGCATTTAATGTTATACGCTTTTGTCAACTACCTCGAGCCTTGTTCACGCTGTGTCTACTGACGTTGCCTTTAGTAGCTTTAACGTTCCTTTTGTCAGTCAGCGTAGTCTGCCACCTGTACTTCCTTCTGATCTGATGTTTGTGAATACGACGTTTGAATATCATCAGAGTCAAAAACAACTTGGTGCATAGCATCTTCTGATCTTCTGACCTTGAAGTGCTTCTGAGCGTGATACCATCTTCTGACCTTCAGTGCTTCTGATCTCATGTTCTTCTGATGCTTCCATAGACCCATGTTCTGATTCTGCTTCGACCATCTTCTGATGTCTTGCCAGACCATGTTCTGATGTTGCATGCTGAACCATTTGAGACACAACTTCTGAGCGCTGAATTATGCGTACTCTTTATATATATTTCCTGAAAGGGAAATTGCATTGGATTAGAGTACCATATTATCTTAAGCAAAATTCATATTATTGTTATCATCAAAACTAAGATAATTGATAAGAACAAATCTTGTTCTAACAATCTCCCCCTTTTTGATGATGACAAAAACATATATAAATGATATGAATTTGCGATCAGAAAGAGTAGACGGCAAAAGACAAATTACACAGCTATAGCATAAGCATATGAATATGTCTCCCCCTGAGATTAACAATCTTCCCCTGAGATAAATAATCTCCCCCTGAAATAAATAATCTCCCCCTGAAATAAATACTCGAAGAACTTTGATAAAAGACTTCCCTGATTATTTCGGTAGAGACGATCATATAAGCTTCTGCCTTCAGAGAATTCATAGCTTCTGACTTCTGCTTCCATTGGACAGCTTCAGAACTTGAATTTCTTTAGATCCTTAGAACACTCACAGCTTCTGATTCCTGCTTCCATCGTGGACAGCTTCAGAACTTGAATTTCTTTGATCTTCAGAACATTCACAGCTTCTGACTTCTGCTTCCATTCAGGACAGCTTCAGAACTTGAGTTTTCTGGATCTTTTAGAACATTCACATCTTCTGATTTCTGCTTCCCTCGGATAGCTTCAGAACTTTGAATGTCTACCAACATCACTTCATGCTAGATTTGTATCAGAACATTGTTGAATGTACCAGAGCATCATCAGAGCATCTCTACATCCTGAAATGTTACAGAACAAAAACTAAACGACAAAAGTCAGCATGAACGAGTTAGAACATAAAATGTATGTTTGAACACATTATATGTATCAGAGCCATATAGGCTGAAATAATGTATCAGAGCAAATAATGTATCAGAGCCATAACATTATATGTATCAGAGCAAATAGAATTTTGTCAGAACAGGATAGACAATGATATTCAAATTCAATTATCTGTGCTTCTGATTCATTCTTCTTTCTTGCTTCTGATCTCTGAAGCTTGACAGCACTCAGCTTGCTTCAGTTTCCAAGAGCTTATTCCTTTTACAGAATAACGCTTCTTATGGTTTTGCTTCTAGTGTTTGCTTCTGAAGATTCACTTCACTTCTCTGTACCTGCAAAACACTTAAACCATATAGAACTTGCAGTTCTTGTTAGTGAATGTGTGGGAGCCTTTACCCAGCAACTGATAGATTTAATCAAATCATTTATCATTTATCTTCTCCCCCTTTTTGTCATAACATCAAAAAGAATATTTCAAAAGATTCAGATGCATAAGACAAAAGAAAACATTTACTGGAATGTAAAACACAAAGAAACTTTTCATTGATAATCAAAAGATATTACAAGAAGTTCCTATGTTTAACAAGATGAGAAACATTCCTAGCAAATACAAAAAGGATTTCCAAAGAGGAAATCACTACAAAAATTAAAAAACAGAGCCCTAGCTAGACACGCTCTGTGTCAACCCATCAAGAATCCCGGAGGACTTCTTGTCTTCCAGACTGAAACCTCCACTGTAGGAGAGATCCCAGAACCAAGGAGGAAGTGAGGGACAGTTCACAGACAGAGAGCTAATGTTGCAAACGGGGCTTTCCCTCAACATAGACGTTGAGCCTATCTTCTCACAACTCAAGAAAGTCTTCTGTCTTTGGATGAAAGTTGATAACAACATCAAAGAAGGATCTGACTTGAGAGGTATTAGAAGAGCCATCCCGAGATGCACAGAGATCTGTCGCCTTTGAGTCATGGAGCTTCAACAGACTTAGGGTGAACGCTAGGTTTTGAGAGAAGAAATGAAAAACGAGAGAGAGAGAGAGAGAGAAAAAAAACTTTAAGAGGAAAACAAAGAGATAGGAAACCAAAAACCATTTTGAAGAGTATTTAAAAGAAAATAAAATGAAACGAATGATGACTAGCATTTAATGTTACGTGACGTGAGGAGAGATAATAAAGACAAATGAGGTGACTAGCACAGTTACCTATGGTCGGCGTCCCTTCAACTGCACGCGCGCTTATCCATGAATAGTAACGACAGGTTTACCATCCCGAGATAAAACGTAACAGCTGTTTTGCTTTAAAAGAGGTTCTGAATCAACTTAGACAATGAAACGTTAGTAATAACCGAATCATAATTTCTAAAAGAATTCAATCAGAGCTTCTGATTAAAAAAAAATGTTCCACATTCATTTCAGAAGATACTCATACATGAGAACTTCTCATCTTCTCATTCTGGGCATAAATCCATACTGATGTTCTTCAGAATGAACTTAAACCTATCTTCAGCCAGGGGTTTTGTAAAGATATCAGCCCATTGATGGTCTGTATCAACAAAGTTTAAAGATATAACACCCTTCTGAACATAGTCCCTTATGAAATGATGTTTTATCTCAATATGTTTAGCTTTTGAATGAAGAATAGGATTCTTAGATAAACATATAGCAGAAGTATTATCACAGAATATAGGAATGTTACTCTCAAATATCTGATAATCTTCCAACTGACTCTTCATCCAGAGCATCTGTGTACTACAGCCAGCAGCAGCGACATATTCTGCTTCTGTCGTTGATAGAGCAATAGTTGCTTGCTTCTTGCTGTACCAGGAGATCAAATGACTTCCAAGAAATTGGCAACTTCCTGAAGTACTTTTTCTTTCAATTCTGTCTCCAGCATAATCAGCATCACAGAATCCTACTAAGTTGTATTCTTTAGATTTTCTGTAAACTAAGCCAACATTAGTAGTACCTTTTAGATACCTTAGAATTCTCTTAACAGCAGTTAAATGAGATTCTCTAGGATCTGATTGGAATCTAGCACACAAACAAACACTGAACAGAATGTCAGGTCTAGAAGCAGTCAGATATAGAAGAGATCCAATCATACCTCTGTATAACTTTTGATCTACCTTCTTACTTACCTCATCCTTACCTAGGATGCATGTTGGATGCATAGGAGTTTTGGCTTCTTTGCAGTCCAGAAGATTAAACTTCTTCAGAAGTTCCTTCACATACTTGGTTTGGTGAACATACGTTCCTTCTGATGTTTGATTTATTTGTATTCCAAGGAAGTACTTGAGTTCTCCCATCATGCTCATTTCAAACTCAGCCTGCATAGACTTAGCAAACTCCTTTCCAAGTGTAGCATTAGATGTTCCAAAAATAATATCATCTACATATATTTGACAGATTAAAAAATCCTTTTCAAAGGTTTTACAAAAGAGAGTAGTGTCCACTTTTCCTCTAGTGAAACCATTATCCAGAAGGAAAGAACTTAAGCGTTCATACCAAGCTCTGGGAGCTTGCTTCAATCCATATAATGATTTCTTTAGTTTAAACACATGATTCGGAGACATAGAGTCTTCAAAACCAGGAGGTTGATGGACATAAACTTCTTCATCTATATAACCATTTAAGAAGGCACTCTTAACATCCATCTGATAGAGAGTGATGTTATGTTGAGTGGCAAAAGAAATTAATAGACGAATAGACTCTAACCTGGCCACTGGTGCAAAGGTTTCTGTATAATCAATCCCTTCTTGCTGACTATAACCCTGAGCCACCAGTCTGGCTTTGTTCCTTATCACTTCACCTTTCTCACTGAGCTTGTTTCTGAAGACCCATTTTGTACCAATTATATTGAATCCATCTGGTCTAGGAACAAGATCCCAAACATCATTCCTTGTAAACTGATTTAGTTCTTCTTGCATAGCAATTATCCAGTCTGGATCTTCTAGAGCATGATCAACAGAAGTTGGCTCGATCAAAGAAACAAGACCTAATTGACAGTCTGCATTGTTCTTAAGGAATGCTCTTGTTCTGATTGGATCATCCTTCTTTCCAAGAATGACGTCTTCTGAATGACCAGAGATGAGTCTGGATGATCTTCTGACAGATGGTTCTTCAGATATGCTTAGATCCTCCAGAGAAGCTGATACTTGATCTTCAGATTCTTTGCTTCTGAGAAGCTCTGCTTCTGATGCGTTGCTTCTTGGCTCAACAACTTCTGATATGTCAATATCACAACCTGCAAAATTATCAAACTGCTTTGGTTTTTCAGAACCAAGCTTATCATCAAACCTGATATTGATTGATTCTTCTACAACCAATGTTTCAGTATTGTATACTCTGTAGCCTTTTGAGCGTTCAGAATATCCAAGAAGGAAACATTTTTGTGCTTTGGAATCAAACTTACCAAGATGATCTTTAGTGTTCAGAATAAAGCATACACATCCGAAAGGATGGAAATATGAAATGTTGGGCTTTCTATTCTTCCACAATTCATAGGGAGTCTTATTTAGAATAGGTCTGATAGAGATTCTATTCTGAATATAGCATGCAGTGTTTATTGCTTCTGCCCAGAAATGCTTAACCATATTGGTTTCATTGATCATGGTTCTGGCCATTTCTTGCAGAGTCCTATTCTTTCGTTCTACAACCCCATTTTGCTGTGGAGTTCTAGGACAAGAGAAATCATGGGCAATACCATTTTCTTTGAAGAATTCTTCAAAGGATTTGTTCTCAAATTCACCACCATGATCACTTCTGACCTTTATGATTTTACACTCTTTTTCAAATTGAATCTGAATGCAGAAATCAAAGAACACTGAATGAGTCTCATCCTTGTGTTTCAAGAATTTTACCCATGTCCAGCGGCTATAATCATCTACGATGACTAATCCATATTTCTTTCCTCTGACAGATGCTGTTTTGACTGGTCCAAACAGATCAATGTGCAAGAGTTCTAATGGCCTTGAGGTAGAAACAACATTCTTAGACTTGAATGCAGGTTTGGAGAACTTGCCCTTCTGACATGCTTCACAAAGAGCATCTGATTGGAATTTCAGATTTGGGAGTCCTCTGACAAGATTCAGTTTGTTAATCTGAGAGATCTTTCTCAAACTAGCATGACCTAATCTCCTGTGCCAGACCCACTGCTCTTCAGAAACAGACATAAGACAAGTCACCTTCTGACTCATAAGATCTTGCAGATCTGTCTTATAAATGTTGTTCTTCCTCTTGCCTGTAAATAGGATTGAGCCATCCTTCTGATTTACAGCCTTGCAAGACTCTTGATTAAAGATTATGTCATAACCATTGTCACTTAATTGACTGATAGATAAAAGGTTATGTGTTAATCCTTCTACAAGAAGTACATTAGAGATGGAAGGAGAGTTACCAGATTTTATAGTTCCAGAGCCAATTATCTTGCCCTTCTGATCTCCTCCGAACTTGACTTCTCCTCCAGACTTAAGCACCAGGTCTTGGAACATAGACCTTCTTCCTGTCATGTGTCGCGAGCATCCAGAGTCCAGGTACCATGACATGTTGTGCTTTGTCCTTCTTGCAGCCAAGGATATCTGCAATAGGAATAATCTTATCCTTAGGTACCCACATCTTTTTGGGTCCTTTCTTGTTAGATTTTTTCAAGTTCTGATTGAACTTGGGTTTAACATTGTAAGCAATAGGAGGAACAGCATGATAATTCTTAATGTGAGTTTCATGATATTTCCTAGGTTGTGTCACATGCTTCTTAGTGTGTGTAATGTGAAAACTTTGTGCATGTGAGGTGTGCCTAATATCATGTGAGTGGCCATACTTGAACTGATCATACAATGGCTTGTATGTAATTTTCATTTCATCAACAGGTTCAAGTTTGTATGGGGTTTCACCCTCATAACCAATGCCAACTCTTTTGTTTCCAGACACAGCATATATCATAGAAGCTAGCTGACTTCTGCCAATACTTCTAGATAAGAACTTCCTGAAACTTAAATCATATTCTTTCAGAATATGGTTCAGACTGGGAGTGGATTTTTCTGAATCAGAAGGAGATCCAACATTATTGGATAATTTTAAAAGTTTTTCCTTTAATTCAGAATTCTCCAACTCAAGCTTCTTTGTTTCAAATTCAAATTGCTTTTTCAGCTTTTTGTATTTGAGACTGATCTGAGACTTGAGTTCCAGAAGTTCAGTTAGACCGGAAACTAACTCATCTCTAGTAAGTTCAGAAAATACCTCTTCAGAATCTGATTCTGATGTAGATTCTGATCCGTCATCTTCTGTCGCCATCAGCGCACAGTTGGCCTGCTCATCTTCTGAATCATCTTCTGACTCATCCCAGGTTGCCATAAGACCTTTCTTCTTATGAAACTTTTTCTTGGGACTTTCCTTCTGAAGATTTGGACATTCATTCTTGTAGTGTCCAGGCTCATTGCATTCATAGCACATGACCTTCTTCTTGTCAAATCTTCTTTCATCAGAAGATTCTCCACGTTCAAATTTCCTTGAACTTCTGAAGCCTCTGAACTTCCTTTGCTTGGTCTTCCAGAGTTGGTTTAGCCTTCTGGAAATCATGGACAGTTCATCTTCTTCTTCAGATTCTGATTCTTCAGGATCTTCTTCTCTAGCCTGAAAAGCGTTAGTGCATTTCTTGATATTAGATTTTAATGCAATAGACTTACCTTTCTTTTGAGGCTCATTTGCGTCCAGCTCAATCTCATGGCTTCTCAAGGCACTGATAAGCTCTTCCAGAGAAACTTCATTCAGATTCTTCGCAATCTTGAATGCAGTCACCATCGGACCCCATCTTCTGGGTAAGCTTCTGATGATCTTCTTTACATGATCAGCCTTGGTGTATCCTTTGTCAAGAACTCTCAATCCAGCAGTCAGAGTTTGAAATCTCGAAAACATCTTTTCAATGTCTTCATCATCCTCCATCTTGAAGGCTTCATACTTCTGGATTAAGGCAAGAGCTTTTGTCTCCTTGACTTGAGCATTTCCTTCATGAGTCATTTTCAAGGACTCATATATGTCATAGGCCGTTTCCCTGTTAGATATCTTCTCATACTCAGCATGAGAGATAGCATTCAGCAAAACAGTTCTGCATTTATGATGATTCCTGAAAAGCTTCTTTTGGTCATCATTCATTTCTTGCCTTGACAGCTTCACGCCTCTGGCATTTACTGGATGTTTGTAACCATCCATCAGAAGATCCCATAGATCACCATCTAGACCCAGAAAGTAACTCTCCAGTTTATCTTTCCAGTATTCAAAGTTTTCACCATCAAATACCGGCGGTCTAGTATAACCATTGTTACCGTTGTATTGCTCAGCAGAGCCAGATGTAGATGCAGGTGTAGGTATAGTCCTTTCACTTTCATCAACCATCTTTTAAATGAAGCGTTTTTCTCTTCCTGAATCTTTTCTAAACACGGTTAAGTGCTTGCACCTTAGAACCGGCGCTCTGATGCCAATTGAAGGATAGAAAAACACTTAGAAAGGGGGGGATTGAATAAGTGTGACTTAAAATCTTGAGCGATAAAAATAAAATGCACAATTATTTTTATCCTGGTTCGCTGTTAACGAAGCTACTCCAGTCCACCCCCGCAGAGATGATTTACCTCAACTGAGGATTTAATCCACTAATCGCACGGATTACAATGGTTTTCCACTTAGCCGCAACTAAGTCTTCCAGAGTCTTCTGATCACAACCTGATCACTCCAGGAACAACTGCTTAGTTCACTCCTAAGACTTTTCTAGAGTCTACTGATCAACACGATCACTCTAGGCTTAGTTCACTCCTAAGACTTTCTGCTCAGCCAACTGCCAAGACTTCCTGCTCAGCCAACTGCCAAGACTTCCTGCTCAGCTAACTGCTAAGACTTCCTAGAGTATACTGATCAACTGATCACTCTAGTTCCTTACAACTTAATGTTATCTATTCAAGAGTTTACAAATGCTTCTTAAAAGCGATAATCACAACTGTGATATTTCTCTTACAATTTAAGCTTGATCTCACTAAGATATTACAACAGCAATGTAGTGAGCTTTGATGAAGATGAAGATTCTGAGTTTTGATTTGAACAGAGTTTCAGCAAGTGAATGAAGAATTGTATTGGTGCGAAAATCGTTAACCTTGCTTCTCATCAGAACTTCATATTTATAGGCGTTGAGAAGATGACCGTTGAATGCATTTAATGCTTTGCGTGTTCCGTACAGCTTTGCATTTAATGTTATACGCTTTTGTCAACTACCTCGAGCCTTGTTCACGCTGTGTCTACTGACGTAGCCTTTAGTAGCTTTAACGTTCCTTTTGTCAGTCAGCGTAGTCTGCCACGTGTACTTCCTTCTGATCTGATGTTTGTGAATACGACGTTTGAATATCATCAGAGTCAAACAGCTTGGTGCACAGCATCTTCTGATCTTCTGACCTTGAAGTGCTTCTGAGCGTGATACCATCTTCTGATCTTCAGTGCTTCTGATCTCATGTTCTTCTGATGCTTCCATAGACCCATGTTCTGATTCTGCTTCGACCATCTTCTGATGTCTTGCCAGACCATGTTCTGATGTTGCATGCTGAACCATTTGAGACACATCTTCTGAGCGCTGAATTATGCGTACTCTTTATATATATTTCCTGAAAGGGAAATTGCATTGGATTAGAGTACCATATTATCTTAAGCAAAATTCATATTATTGTTATCATCAAAACTAAGATAATTGATAAGAACAAATCTTGTTCTAACAGGATGCACTGATGATGGTCAATTATGTGTGAACCATGTTATGCAGTCAACTAATTATATTCGACTATGTGTGAACCATGTCAGGGATGCACTGATGATGGTCAACTATGTGTAAACCATGTTACAGATGAACAGGAGATGGTCAACTATGTATGAACCATGTCAGGGAGTCAACTGATGATGTCTGACTATGTGTGAGTCATATCAGGGATGCACTGATGATGGTCAACTATGTGTAAACCATGTTAGACAGTCAACTGATGATGTCCGACTATGTGTGAACCATGTTAGGGATGCACTAATGATGTCCAACTATGTGTGAATCATGTCAGGGAGTCAACTAATAATGTCCGACTATGTGTGAGTCATGTCAGGGATGCACCAATGATGGTCAACTATGTGTGAATCATGTCCGACCATCTATTGATGATGTCCGATTATGTGTGAACCATGTCAAGGATGCGCTGATGATATTTGACTATGTGTGAACCATGTTAAGGATGCACTGATGATCAGGGTCGTCTTTGAGGGTGTGCAAGGCGGGCTACCGCATAGGGCCTCAAATTTTTTACGGTTAAAATGTAACTAAATAGGGCCTCATAAATCTTTGTCACTATTAAAATTAGGTTAAATAGGGCCTCTAATTATATTGTCATGATTGAAATATGACTATTCTACACAGGGCCTCCAAAATATTGAGACGGCCCTGCTGATGATGAGATATTTGGGGATATTTAGTTTTAACAATGTAACAAATTATATTTATTTTTCTAATTATACTAAAATAATAAAACGAAGTATTTAGATTTTTTTAATTTAATTTTGTATTAAAAAGAAATTTAAAATCAAGATAGACAGTACTATTTTTTACTAAAAAATAATGTCATATTGAAAAATCATAATAAATGATTTTTATTGCGATTTTTTAGATATAAATTGTTTTAAATTCTGTTTTAAAAATATGTTTAAATTTATACAAGATTCATTATTAAATTAGCATTTAGATTTCATTTTAAAAAAAATATTATTTATCAAATTAACTTATATGACAATGTTTGCATTTTTGGTAATGTTTATGTGAAAATGTTGATGTGTTTTTTTACGATTCTTCTAATACATTATATTGTGATTAATATATTTTAGTTTCTTCAAATAAAAATTTACATTTTCAAAATGTAAATCATTAGTATTAATTAATGACATAATAAATTTAATAGCAACTTAAAATTGGAAATAAAATCTCATGAAAAAATAAGAAAAAATTACAAATAATTCTGATGTGTTCTAAAATATATTAGACTAAAATAAAATATATAATAAAAGTATTGTAATCGGATTACGAGAGTTTTATGATTTGGTTTCCGTTGAGTTAGATTTAAGAAGATAGAGGAGGTTTAATTGACGTTAAATTTAAGGAGATAGATGAGGCTTAATTGACGGAGATAAATGGAGGATTCTAGAGTGAGAGGTTGAGATGTTTGATTATTCACGGCGAATGGGGTTGTTGATCGGAGAAGACGAGCTTCTCCGCCGCGCCGCCATTGCCATTTGAGAGAGGGAGAGGATGGGCGCTTGAATACGTGAATGGTCACAATTTGATATAACTTAATCCCCTTTTAATTAACATTCTCTTTTAATTGTCATTAATTATGAATAAAGTTGGTTTATTAGTGCTGATGATGATTAATTGGAGTTAGTGGACATAGCATTTGATTTAGCATAAAGTCTGATTAGTGAATTAATAATGTGCTGAGAAACTTGGATTGGATCAAATCAATGGATCCTCAATAATCTGATTGGGCCAATGCTTTCTCACACTCCCACCATGGCCCATCTCTCCTCCATTTTTGTGCCAAGAAAAACTGAACAAAAATAATTTCTGTTGGGCCAATTCCTTGGGCCCTGCGCCCCTGCTATGCATGCACCCTGTATTCAGCATTAACCTGACTCCATTTTATTTCATGTTAGAATTAGGACTTCACTTAGTTTTTTTTCTATCTTTTTAGGTAATAAAAGTGACATATAAAAACCATAGTTTTGTTGAAGTTTAGCATGATATAAAAAGAGAATAAAAAACATGTATTTCCTTGTTAGAATTTAGGTATTTTGTTACATAGTTTTGTTCTTATTTTTATATAAAAAATGTCATGAAAACATTATGCTTGATTAGATTTTTTTTTTATATAGGATTTAATTAGAATTTTACTTCTATTTTGTTTCATGATTCGATCGCGCGATTTTTGTCGTGTTTCCTTGTTATGTCTAATAAGTGTGCTAGCTTGTGAAAGGATATTTGAGGACGGTTTCTGTTACTTTTGCTCCTATTTCCAGATTATTATCTGTTTGGTATTATTTCATATTCCCTTTTATCTCTTTCTGTAATTTATCACTTTCTGCATCATTCATAACATGAGAAGTAGAACTAGGCATCCCGCATCTGGAAGTCCTCGTGGGAGACTCTGTTTTTGTTGGTGTGTTTACGTTTGTGCTTGCAGAAAGTCCTCACAAAGGAAATTGTAAGTCCTCGAGAAGGTAAGCGGGGAGGGTTCACAATAAACCCCCGCAACTTTCAGTCTGTGTCGTTCTTATGCTCACTTTTTGCAAGTTCCGAGCTCTCAACATGTGCCCAAGATCATCAAGTCGAAGGCCCCAAAAGGGTAAGTGAAAGAGGGTTCATGAAATCGAACCCCCACATTTCCTATAGCTAGCGTTACCTGACACTGATGCTTGGTGTACACACGCACCTTTCCCCCCAGATCCTTCTTGCCCCGGTAACGTGATACTGCGGTTAAGAAACCCGTATTTCCCAAGGTGTGACGGCTTGGTTGCTGAGAGGGACTCGCTCCTCTTGTTTATGGCCCGATATCCTTATTGCGGTTTGGTCTAATGCTTAGTTGACTCGGGTGATCCGCTCCCCTTGGCTATGGCGGGACCCCCTTTTCTACTACTTAGCCTGCGCCTCGAAGGTGTTTGCTTCACGCGCCGAACTCGTTTGTGTGCTACTGCTTTATATATTATTGCATTTGCGTGCTATGGCATTTATGTAGCGTATTTCCCCGTAGGATTGTTAGACTTAGCGTACTCTCTTTTGTATGCTCCCTTACGATAGAATCAATTCCTTTTATATGCCAACATAGGTAGATATTCCCTTAAAAACCTTTAAACAACTAGGTAGACATTAACATGACAATTAGGTATATTCCTTTCCCATTTTCTTTTTCTTTTACAACTTCAAAACACCTAATAAATACTTAAACTCTTTCCCTTAAAAAACACCAACAATGCACTCAAAACACCCAACAAATATCGAAACTCCATAAAGAGGGATTCTCCCACTAAAATATACAAACCAAGTCTATTCGCCTCGTCGGAGACTCTTCTTTCATTAAGGGCATGTTATTTCTGCTCAATCGCATCGTAGGTCGTACCTTATGCAAGAGTGTGAACGTTAACACCGCCTAACTAAAAAACACAAAAACAAAAACAAAAACATTTGAGCCGAGTTACGGTAACTCTGAGTCCTCAAAAAGGATACGTAGGCAGCAGGGTAGGGCCCGTGCGAGTATAATTCTTTATTTTCCCTATATTTTGCATTCATTTCCCTTTTAGCAAGTAAACACACTAGTTAACACACCCTTTGATTAGAAACAAACTTTGATGATCCTGTGGAGTACCACAGACGTGAGGGGTGCTAATATCTTCCCCTTGCGTAACTGACTTCCGTACCCTTTATCTGGTCGTAAGATCTTGTTCTTATTCGTTTTAGATTTACTGACGTTCCTTTCTCTTCGTGAGGTAAATATGTTAGTGGCGACTCTTTTGTTTTTGTCGCGAGCGTGCGACAATTGAGAACACACTTGACTCGCCGAGGAAGAATCTATGTGTGTTGTTGTTGTTATTGCTATGTTGAAATGTTGATACGTTGAAATGTTGTTAAGCGGTTGCTATGTTTGTTAGTTGTTATATCGTGAAGATGTTGAACGATTATGACATGTATTTGGTTGAATCGTTTTTGTGTTATCTTTATGTATGGATGAGTGTTAATCGAAGTGTTTCCAAATATGATATGGGGTCAGAGAGTAAGAGACGAGAGACGTATCTAGAGTTATTGTATTAGGTGAATTTTCGAGGACGAAAATATTGTAAGTGGGGGAGAGTTATAACGCCCAGAATATTTTATTTATTATTTTAATCGGTCGTCCGTGATATGATTATATGATAATTGATAATAGTATGGTACTTGTGGTGTTTTGATGTACTGAGCTACCTTCGTGTAGGGTAATGACCTTAAGAGTAGAACTAAGGTACTGGGGTGTGTGAGCAAAAGTGTAGAAATTGGTGGTGTAAAGAGTAAAACTTATTAAACTATATTAGTTATTAATTATTTGGTAATTTAATATTAGGTGGATATTATTTAATTAAATAATTGGTGGAAATTGTTACTATTATTTTAATTAAGTGGAATTAGCAGTAATAGTAATAATAATATAATAAAATAATAGAAAAAGGGAAGTGGGGGAGAGAAGTTGTGAGTACGTGAAAAAGAGAAATAACAAAGAAAAGGAGAAGAGGCAAAAGCTAGGGCTCAAGGGAGAACCTCCATTAGAGGAGTTTGAAGAATCTTTGCTAAGGTAAGAGTGAGGTTCTGACTCTATAATAGGTGGTATAATTATGGATATGTGGGAGTTGTTGAATACTAGGTTTTGATACAATTTTTTCATAGGTTAATCTCTATATATGAAGGTAATTGATGAAATTATTGTGGTGAATTCTTTCAGAATATGGTATGTAATCTGTGTTCGAAATCTGGTGTTTAGACTGTTTTTATGTTGATCACAAATTGGTATTTTGGGGTTTTGGGGAACAATCCCGTAGTAGAAGAAAAATATAAATTTTGACACTTTTTCAATGATGTAACCAGTTACATGGTTGATGTAACCGGTTACATGTGTGAAAAATTATGAAAAACGCAATTTTTGGGTCATGTAACCGGTTACATGCTGTGTTGCCATATTTTTCTAAAACTTCGAAAATCCATAACTTTTGACTCGGGTGTCCGTTTGACGCGCCGTTTGAACCTATAGAAAGCTAATACAATGTAATTTATTTTAAAAATGGTCTCATGTTTCTATAACTAATTTTAATGATGTGTAATTAAGTTTTATGTTTATCAGTGTATGTTGCAGTATGATGCAGCTGTTTGTATCTTCGTAAAACTTTGAAAACTTGTAACTTTTGACTCGGGTGTCCGTTTGGCGCACCATTTAAACCTACAGGAAGCTAAAAATGTTCTTTTTAATGTGATAATAATTTCGATAACGAAAAATAGTTGTTTTCTGTTGGAGACTTATGCCTCGCGTGTCGGTGTCATACAAAGTGCGACATATTTGTTGTGTTTTAACGATGATGTTGTAGGCATGATGATTGAATAAATTGCATGATATAGTGCATAAAGATGTCGCCGATTGTTGGCCTGGAATGACAGAATTTTGAGAGCTCATGCTCTGAAATTGCATAATCATGTTGTTGCATATCGATGTTGAATGCATTCATGGTTGAATGCTTATGACTTGTTGATGGCCTGGATTGACAAACTGTTAAGGGCTTATGCCCTATTTATGGTGGCTTATGCCATGTTGCTCAGGTCTCATGCCCTGTTATTGCCCATTATCAGGCACTTTGGAGAGGGCTTATGCCTTGTTGGTACCACATGCATGAAGTCAAGTCAATCCCATAACATGAAGGTGCATAATTTGCATGATAATTGAGTTGTATGGTTGAGGCATGAATTATATGCTGATGTGAACGATGAATTGGGTGTGCTTGTGTATATTGGTGTGTATTTAAATTGATGACGATGGTTTAAATTAGTGAAGCTTGAATTGTGATAACATGCATGAGATATCTGTTGCATAGTTGCTATTATATAACTTATTATATTGTTGTGATATCTCACCCTTCTGTCGGAATGATTCTTTATACGGCATCGTGCAGAAAAATAGGAATACTTCGAAGTCGAAGTGAGTTGAAGATGGAGTCTTGCATACTTTTATTAGAGTCGGTGTCTGCTCTAATATGTAACAATGGGGGAACGGAACATTGTGTTTTTAGTTATGTTGTGTGGAATTATGTATAATCTCTTAAAATGTTATAACTATGATTATTTGGTTTAGAAACATGATTACGTTTTGGTGTTGGAAATTGTGAAAAGTCGAATTGTTTAGGATGTTTAAATGAGAAGTTGTAGTTTGATACTTGTATGATTATTATAATTATAATTTTCGTAAATTCCAAAAAAGTATGTGTTAAATGAGCATATTTTTGTTGAGATCGTTATATCCTAAGTACTTGTATTTTGTTTTACTCTGATAACTATAAAAATTCACGGGGAATATTTAGGGTGTTACAAGAGTCTTGGGTGCTTTCCTCCCGCGTATTCTTCCCTGAAAAAGGTGAAATCCTTGTTGTTCCACGAAAGTGAGATATCGAGTTACTGAAGGTCAAAAGATCTCAGCTATAAAATACGCTCAGCTCTGATCGACGAATATTTAACAGTTCGACTTCACTAGATCAAAATTTATCGCGGGGAGTTTATTTCCTACAAGGTATCTCATAAGCAATTTCATCATCATGGAGACTATCGAAACCATCAAAAGTTTCGTATTTAAGATTATTAGTGCTTCCTCATCTTTCGAATGTCTTAGTGCACTCAGATATTTGTTTCTTGAAGTAGTGTCAGATTGCCAGTTGGAAGAGGCGTTCTAATGAAAGATCACCATTGGTTATGACGATGATGTGGATCTCAGTGGTGACAATAAAATGTCGTAAAGTAAAATCATAATACTTAAAATTTCACATCACAACAAGGTGTCAATTCACGACGACAATCACTTCAATCGCTTGTAATTTTTCATTCAAGATTTTGTTTACCTTGTCGCGATCTAGGAATCATAATACTATATGATCTCGGGTTATCGTTCGGAAAAACTTCATCATATGAAAGAGGTATTTCGATAGCCGAACTACGTTGGAATTCGTTACACTATGGATCTACCTACGAAGTCGTTGTGGTAGGGATCTACCTTCAAAATCATTATGGTAGGGATCTACCTTCAAAATCATTATGGTAGGGATTTCACTGATGATAGATAATTGAGGCGAAACGCAATTGAAAGGCTAATTAATCAAGGATCCTTGTGGTGATATTGGAGGTAAGTGTCTTTATTTCTCGACGATTTTGGCATGAATCTGAGTTTGGACCTAGGATAGGGATTCAATTCCCACAAACTATGCCACCATTCTGTTCTAGAACCAGAATTAAGTTTAAGCCGGTGATGAGGAATCTTGAATCGGTGGTGCTGATCTTCTAATACGGTAGCACGATAGGACCTGCAAGATTAACACTCCAACTACCAAGTTGTTGTACTCCAATTTTTGACCATTGAGATCCCACCCCATTTTGTGCATAGCATGGTCATCATCATCATCATCATCATCATCATCATCATCATCTTCATTATTAGTATTTATGTTACATTTGCTAACAAAAATACAAAAAAAAGGAAAAATCGTGTTTTAATTTGCTTGTTGCTTATTTCCTAAGGCAGGTAATTGATCAAGAGGCTCGAGCAAAATTTGGCACAAATTGGGGTTTTTGACCTAACTCATTTGGGAAATTGACTTTTAATCAGGACATAGCTCCATGGCTCAAAATATGACTCAAGGACCTCCAAATCAACATTATAATCCATTCACATAATTTTTTTTGAAGAGGAGAGCTTGATTCAATGGAAATCCACAAGAGTGCAGTTCATCTAGAAAAAGTCAACTGTGTGGGTCAATATTTGACTTTTGAGAAATTTGGTCAATTATGAACTTTTGAGGATCAAAATCATCAACATATGATTATTAAAGTCATTTGATTAAGAAAAATCAAGAAAATCAATTAAGAATCAAAAAGTCAACAAAAATTCAAAATTGGATTTTAAGTGTATTTTGCCTCATTTTCGGAACTTCAAAATTCACCTACAAACTCAAAAATCTCCCAACATGAAAGTCGTAGATCTTGATCAAATAAACAACTTTGTCAATAATAACATTTCTTCAAAAAATGATTAGTTTGAGGGATATTGGATCAAGAAGTTTATGTTCAAAAAACTTGGAGAAATTTTAAGTGTTTTAACATGGATTTCTTCTAACTTTATGGTCATTTTTCACCAAGATCCCAAAGGAGTTTGAGAAAACTTTTAATAAATGGATTGAAGTATGTAGCAAGGGCTTTTCAAAGAGACCATTAGCATGATTTTTCATCACTTGAGCTAGGAGATATGATTTTGTGAAGAAGGCTCCATAACACTTGAATGCAAGCCATGAACATGAAGAAGTTATGAAGCAAAGTCATTTTTTAATGAAAGATTCCTTCCTTGCAGCTCCTATTTCTTGTTCCAAACACCATAATCAAAAGATTACACAAGCTTTTGAGCTATAGACCAAGTGGTTTAAGTCTTAACCAATGCATAATGCCATTTCAAGCAAAAAGCCGTGACTTCCATTTTGGAAAAGTGACTTTAATCACAAAGCCCACTCTCCTTGAGCTCCCAACTTTTTTCTTCAGCACAAAAGCAAGTTGAATGTCACAAGCAAGCCTCCAAAATGCTGAGAAAGAAACCAACAACTCCAAGCATGCTTGTACCTTATCTTGGAACTATGGATTTTCCCATTTCTTCATGAAAAAGCAAAAGTACATAATTTGAAAATTATGAAGACATGTGATCTGATTTTTCCCTCCACAAACCATATTTTGTGCCTATAAATAGAGGCCCTTTCTCATTGCATCAAACACACCAGAATTCTCCAAGTCACCCCCTCACTTGAGATTCTCATTTTTAGTCATTTGCACTTTTTGAGTCATTTCAAGTTAGAGAGGTTATGAGTGTCAAACAATCATTCAAACAACTTCTAAACATCATTTGAAGTTGTTCATCATAATCACCACCCTCAAAAAAACCCCAAGGAAAAATCTCAAAAGTCACTCCTCCATTTTTGTCATTTTTAGCTCAAACTTGCAAGTTCTGAGTTTCTCTCAAGTTCTTTGCAAACCAATCATCCAAACACTTCATATATCATATAGAAGCTATCCAAACCCTTACATCACATCTGTAATATCTCCGCTACCACCCTCCGTCTTCATTTGTCGTATTTGCGTGTTGAGGTGGGTAGAGAGATTGAGAGTAGTTCAAAGCAAAGTAAGCATATCAATAGCACCAGGGAGGTTCAAGGAAGCTCATAGAATCCTTCCTTTATTGTTGGAACATCATTTAAATAGGTTACCATCTCTTCCTGTTCGGTAAGAAAATCTTGAACTTAAAACTCATAATTTAAGCTATCATTTATGCTCATTCTTGAGTCATTATTGTTCATGTGATTTGTGTGACCTGAAGTCCTATGAAAATAGACATTTCTTGAGCTTGATTGTCATTTAAATAACTTTTGAAAAATTAGCTTACTTTTGGTTTCAACAAAATGTGAAAGCTACTATCAATATTAATTTGTTCTAAGCACATAGTTGAGTTCCTTGCAAAATTATAAGCAACTTTGATGTTTACATTTTTGCATTTGGTTGAGAAATAAGAAAGTTACCATTTTTAAGATATTGAAAGTTTGAACAAAATGTGATTCAGCAGCAGAATCTGATTTTTTCGAAGGAGAAACCGGTTTCCTCATTTTAGGAAACCGGTTTCCTGAATCAAAATTTCTTTTTCTCGAAGAAGAAACCAGTTTCCTCATTTTGGGAAACCGGTTTCCTGAGACCTACTTTGAAAAATATTTGTTTTTTCATCATTTTTCTCAAGTTGTTTTCATGAGCAAACTAACTCCTTTTGAGTTAATTTTTTGCACACTCCTTGTTGATGTGATATATTTTGTGAATATATTTTTAAAGAAATCCAAAAAAAATTTAATTTAATCATTTTTTAATTAAATCAAAATAGTGCCTTTAGGCCTTTTAAGGCCTTTTAGTAAAAAACAAAAGACGTTTTCTTCACCAAATGTCTTGATTAAATTTGTGTGACTATTTTAGGACTTACCCTAGCTTCCTTTGAAGTTCATGCCATGATCCCTTGGTTGCTCACTTAGGGTTTGCACAACTTTAGAAAATGATTAGGCTTAGGTGTATATCACCAAAACCCTAAAATCCTAATCTCATGATCTTTTGATCCTAAAAAAAAAGTCATGTTAATATAACTTGTTGCTTTAATCATTGTCTTTGTTTATGTACATATATTTGTTGATTTTTATCCTTGTATCATTGTACTTTGTTCATTGTGTTATCATTGTATATATACTTTGTTTACTAACAATATGCATGAGATATTTATCCATCCATCATATTCATTCATACATGAAATGATCCCAATGTATAAACATCATTTTGTCCATTATCATTTGTGTTTACATTGACTTCTTTGTTATACTCACTTGTTTGTCTTTTGTGACACATGTTATCACACACACTTGAGGTATCCATTGATTGATTACTTAAAGTTGTTGTTGAAAAATCCAAAGGAATGAGAATGGTATTGACTAAAATTGTCAAGGTACTCAATCTCTAGTCCAAATCTCTTTTACTTTGTGCTTAGTATTGTTAAAGCTTCGCACTTGTTTTAAAAATGGTTTTGTATTGTTAAAGCTCAACCTTTTTAAACTCAACCCTTGGTTTTGTATTGTTAAAGCTCAATCAACCCCCTTTTTTAAACCTTGGTACTAAGAGGAGAATTATTCCAGGTGAAACTACTCTTAGTCCATTGACCTTGTATTGTTAAAGCTTAGTCCCTTTTTTATTAAACTTGTTAAGTATTGTTAAAGCTTAACATTTTTAAAACCCGTTGAGTATTGTTAAAGCTCAACACCCAAAAAGATTTTGGCCACTTTGGCTCTTTTATTTTTCTTTTAAGAGGAACTACAAAAACTCTGACTTCCCTATTGTTAAAGGGGTATGTAGGTCTAAGATGCGATGTCTTATCGAACTCACTTTCAAAACTTTCTTTTCTCATCCCCACACTATATTTAAACAAATTCACAAAAACATTTTCAAAATAACAGTAACAAAAACAATAATATTTTCAAAGAGATTCCTATGGAGTATCATAGATGTGAGGGGTGTTTAAAACCTTCCCCTTGCATAACAAACCCCCGGTACCTAAATCTCTGTTTGTTTTATTAGTTTTGATTTTAATTTTTTTTTTTGAGTTTTATTCGCTCTTTCTTCCATTTCCTTTAGAAACAATAAAGAGCGGTGACTACTCTGTTTAAAACAAATGAGCTAAGTCTATTCAATGACTTTATTCTCACAAATTTCAACGCTACACAAGTCAATTCAAAAATCAAGATGAATATAATGAAAAGTAAAAATAAAATAAAAATGTACCTTGGATTCTATTCTTAACTTTTTGGACCTTTGTTCAGGCCTATAACAATCACCACTTTGTAAAACTAACCGTTGTTACATTTTGTATTTTGGAATGGTTGGTTAGTTACATAGTTATAGTTATTTATTAGTTTCATTTTCCCTTACGTATATAGTTTGTTGTAAGGTTTACAAGGTTTTGTTATATAAAAATCATTTTAGAGAATCTTTCAATTTAATTTTTCCTCTCATTATTGTATGTACTGCAAGAGCATCAATACAACGATCATATGCAATTGAAAATTCTTCATGTACAAGTTATTGCAAGATTCTTCAATACAATTCCTAACAAATATTAAGTATTTAGTCTTAAATTTTGAGAAACACCGTGTGACGCATAATAAAATAGTACAAAACTATTCCATTTAGTGTCATACTCACCATTAGAAATAAAATGATAAATCGAATAGAATATTACATTAATAAGTTTTATTCCTTAACAAAAAAAAAGGAATATATTTCTAGCATGCTTTATTCCTTTTTATTTTCAATATTTCAAACAATGTAACCATCAATCTCAACCCATTTTGCGTTTAATTTCATTATCTAATCACTATATCAACTCAAACATTAAGCGTACTCCTAATATTTTGCTAGTTTAAATAATTAGTAGTGCTTGTAAATAGACTATTTTTTTTCGTTTTTGTGCATGTTTTGTTTTTTAAAGTTTTGGTTATTACATATAGAGATTAAAGGTAGTGTCATACCATATAAAATAATTTTATATTTTTTATGGAAATTATTAATATGTTATGTTATTAACATAATTTAAAAATATATATGTGATTTAATGGAGTACACATTCTTGATTGAATGACATGTAGTGTAAAAACATTTTATATATAATATTAAAATTGGTCTATACGATACAAATATTATAAAAATTAAATTCCAATCTATTAGTTTTGGACCAGTCACAAACTTTAAAAGAAGAGGTTATCTTCACTCTTGATCGCTCCACTAAAACATCGAAAGTACCGAACAATCCACTCAAGAGCTTTACACTACATTTTCATTAGACAAATGTTCATTATTATCGCATTTTATATCAAAATTGGTTAAGAACATCTATAACCGACATTTGTATATAAAATATATCACGTAAAATTCGAGGTATTCTCTATGATCATTAATTCACTCTATTCTTCGTTTTCTTATGGTTTTTTAGACTCTATGGTAAGTTCACATTTTACAAAATTATTCTATTCGTTATTAACTTTGTTACTAACACTATTACTAATAAAAAAAATTCTAGATAGAAAACTTTTTAAAAAAAGCAAGTATTATATTAGAAGAACACTAGGGGTACTCTCAGAGGCGGTTTTATAACTCAGCGAGCCTGGACACGCGTTTGGGCTCAACCCCCTACTTTCTTCGTATTCTTTCAATCTAATAGCCGATTTTTAGATAAAACTAGGGGCAAAATTAGTAAAAACAGAGTGTGAAAACTAAAACAGATGAATAACCAATGGCCTAGCCCAATTAGTTATTTTTGCCCAGGCTGTCTAAAATTCGTGGCTCCGCCACTGGATTCTCTTGCCCGATTACAAAGGAAACACTGACAACAGTCTGGAAAAAGAAAAATTCACAACCAACAAAAACTTAAACTAAATAAGAGATGGGATCCTTACAAAATTCATCGAAGTTACGGTTGGGAATGTCTCCACTAAGCGACCACTTCCAAACTTTCAACTTAATCGACTAAATCAAGTCTGACGAATTGCAATTTTTTTTGAACTAAATCATATCTTACTCACCATTTTTCATATTTTTGAACCTAACATTATAGACCAAATTAAGAAAATTGCACCAACCTGTACCTTCATCCCTTCTATTGATACCAAGCAAATCTTCCACCTTCTGTCACACAACTTTGACCACTTTGCAGTTGAAAAAAACATGATAAAGATTTTCCATAAAATAAAAACAAAAAACACAAGATAAATCATTAGGATAAGAAAGAACACCTCTTTTATGCAATTGATACTTACTCAGAAGCCTATTGAGGAATCATCGTCACCCGAAAGCTTTGACACTGAACGGAGCAGACACTTTCCATAATCTAATAGGAGCGTCTTTACAATCTGCATTAACCTCATCAAAAAGTGCAATCGAATAAATTATGTCGTATCTTGACTAAACAGAGTAACCAAAAATTGGATTCAGTTGCCACATGTGAATATCCACCTTTTCCTCAATAGGACAATTATTCAACAATAATCCGAATGGACTGTAGAGAGTTCCAAGATTTAGACTCCAAATCTCATTTGATCCCAAAGTTGTCCCACCGCCAAGAATTGTTCAACCAAACTCCCATACTTGCCACTACCGCTGACTTCTTAATGCTCACATGGTACATGTCTGTATAGACATCGCATAACCTTTCAGGAGAGCACCAAGATGCCGTCTAAAATGGAGTTTAATTTTTGTCTCTGATATTACATTTGATGTTACTTGGAGAAACAGAAACATATCCCAACAAATTCTTTACTAACGATACTAAGTTTTTCCACCAAGAGGATTCAGAAACCCTCCTTCCATCATTCTTTCTTGTTAGAACTTTGTGATAAATATCTCTGTATCTAGCCTTCAAAATCTTCACCCACAACGATTCCTCTTCCACTAGAATTCCCCACTTCCAATTCAGCAAGAGAGCTAAGTTGAATTTTTCGATACTTTTCACTCCAAGACCACCCATCAAAAGAGGTTTGCAAATTGGGCCCCAACAAAACCAATGAATTTTCATACTATCCTCCTTCTTACCCCACAAAAACTATATTGAATTTTCACAAATTCTCTCCATATCTTCGCCACAGGTTTGTAGAACGAGAGTAAGAAGATTGATAAGTCGCTAAGCACATATTTGATAAGAGTAATCCTATCTCCAACCAAGCAAATAGGCCTGAAATCGTTAAGGTTTGACAAACTCTTCTTTTTCGGAACCAGAGTTAAAAAAGATGAAGAGAAGGATTTAGATAGCCTCACATTACTGTGGAAGTCCTTAAAAAATCTAACAAAATCCTTTTCAAGGAAGTGCCAACAATTCCTTATGAATACAAATTTGTATCTGTATGGGCCCGGGCTCTTTGATCCTTTACATTCCCAAACAACTTCCTTAATTTCTTGATTAGAAAAGAATGCTTCCAGAATACTGTTGTCTTGCTCAGAAAGGGCATTGAAATCAATACCATCGAGTTGAGGCCGGTTAATTTCAGGTTCTCTAAATTTCTCCTTAAAGTGCTTCCAAACCACTTCCTTAACTCCATCGACTGATTCAACAACGCCCCTATCAGAGTTAACAAATCATATGAAATTTCTCCTAATTCTACCCTTCATAATGCTGTGGAAAAATTTGTTATTAGAACCATCATCTCTTAACCACTACAACCTTGATTTCTGAAAGAGGATCCCCTCTGTAGTACTCAAATTCTTCCATAACGAACTAACAACTAAATTCCTTTTACAAACCAATTCCTCCCCCAGGTTCTCCCAGCATCAATAGAGCAACTCATCAACTCTATTACTCTCATCTTTGTTCTCTTCTACTTCCAAATTCAATTTCTCAAACACTAATTCCACATTCCATCTCCTAAGACTACTTTTGAACTGCTTTAATTTATCTTTTAAAATAAATCAACTACTTCCAACAATCTTTAAAAGTTCTCCCATTCTTTTTCCACAAACTTTACTTTTTAAGTTCTCTATTTTTTAAATAGAAAACTATAATAATCCAATATAAATTCGTAATTTACATAAATTGTCCTTGCAACCAAACCACTAATCATTAAAATTAAAAGTTTGCACCTCTTATCATGGATACACAAGTGTACCATTAATATCAAATCAATTTTTTATATTAATTTATATCTTAAATAAATTTAAACTTTAATAAATTTTATTTTAAGGTATGGTATGGTACTCAATCAAATAAAAGAATTTTCTTAATTTCCACACAAACAAAAGACATACCCCTCGTGTCACACTCGACTAACAACACAAAACACTATATATAGCATGATAGTAAACACAAAGCTTCATTGCCATTCAGGACCAATCACTATGGAGCACAATTTTCGAGAGTGTGTGTTCACAAATTCTCATCACAACACAATTAGTAACTAATGCATTTTCTTCTCCTACTACTTATTGCTCTATCTCATATTCCATAATTGGAAACTTTATTTCCTCTTCTCTCTTTCCATTTCACTCACACTACAGATGAAAGAATAAGAAGGATCTCATTCTATATACATAAATTTTGTTGTTATATAGTGTATACATTACATAACGTTACATAGATACATCAATTGAAAATGGCTAGCCATGAATCTATGTGTCCAAAACCAATGAAGGCCACATCCAATGGGGCATTTCAACATGAAAACCCAATGGATTATGCACTTCCTTTGTTGATTGTTCAGATATGTTTGGTGGTTGCTTTTACGAGATTCATTGCATTTCTTTGCAAGCCTCTTAGACAACCTAGAGTTATTGCAGAAGTCATTGTAAGCATTTTCTTATCTTATTATACACATTTCATTGCTCTCATTTCTTTTATTAATTGTTCTTAACCTATAAATCACGAACACCAGACACACAGAAACCGAATACGATACTGACACATTAACATATTATTATTAGTAATAATTTTAAAAAATAAATAAATTGAAGGTATCGTGTCGGTGTTGGTATCCGACTCTGACATTGACTCTGTATCTGACACACCTTTTTTCATAGAGGTGTCTGACAGACATTTTTTAACATAGATGTCGTTGCTAAAGAGCTATATAACACCGACATCTATGAAAAATGATGTATCAGTATCCTAGTTTGAAACAATCACCTATGCTTGTTATTACATTTATTTTATTTATGTTTTCAAATTTTACATGTAATTTTAATATAAAATATTAACTTTAAGAGATTTTTAGTGGTGTATTTTATATATCTTCTAATCAAAATTCACGCCGCAACGGCGCAATGCACATCGCAACGGCGCAATGCGCATCGCAACAACTACATCTGCGACCTTAACCGCAATTTAAAACCATGAAATAAAGTATAAGTAATCTCAGTGAGTTTTGCTCTTGTTTCAATTGGGCCCTCAGTGTGATTGATCCCCAGATTAGTGTGTCTTAGGGTTTGGATACAGAGTTTTCAATAAAAAGTAATCTCAATTGTTTATGAGATAATCAATTATTGATTTTGATATATATGATTTGTTACTATGCAATAATGCAACTGTGTATATGTATCTAATATGAAATATTGTAATATCAAATTCATGTACAAATTTGACTTGGGTTTGGATCATATGTGTGTCACATGATATTTATTTTGTTGGGAAAAAAATGCAGGGAGGGATATTACTAGGACCATCAGCAATTGGGAGGAACAAGAGATTTCTAGAGATATTTTTTCCTGAAAGAAGCTTAACAGTTCTTGAAACAGTAGCCAACATTGGCCTTCTATTTTTCTTATTTCTAGTAGGTCTTGAACTTGACATGCGATCGATACGCAGAACAGGTACAAAAGCCTTATGCATAGCCCTTGCTGGGATCAGTGTCCCATTTGTACTTGGCATAGGCACTTCAGTTGTTCTTCGGGCCACGATATCCAAAGATGTTAATCCAGCTGCCTTCCTCGTCTTCATGGGCGTTTCTCTTTCGATTACCGCCTTTCCTGTCCTCGCTCGCATCCTAGCTGAGCTCAAACTCCTGACAACCGATGTCGGTCGTATGGCAATGTCAGCTGCTGCTGTCAATGATGTTGCTGCATGGATACTACTTGCTCTTGCCATTGCTCTTTCGGGATCAAACACTTCCCCTCTTGTTTCCTTGTGGGTCCTGCTATGTGGTGCGGGTTTCATCGTCTTTGTTGTTGTTGCTGTAAAGCCTTTATTTGCATTGATGGCCAAACATTCCCCTGAGGGTGAACCTGTGAGGGAGATTTACATTTGCATCACCTTGACAGTTGTTTTGGCTTGTAGTTTTATGACTGATACTATTGGTATTCATGCACTTTTCGGAGCTTTTGTAGCTGGAATTGTTGTTCCTAAAGATGGACCTTTCGCTGGCGTTTTGACCGAGAAGATTGAAGATCTTGTTATGAGTCTTTTGTTGCCACTTTATTTTGTGTCTAGTGGATTGAAGACTAATGTGGCTACTATAAGTGGAGGAATGTCTTGGTTACTATTACTCCTTGTTATATTTACTGCTTGCTTTGGCAAAATTGTTGGTACTCTTTCTGTGTCATTGTTGTGTAAAGTGCCTTTTAGAGAAGCATTGACCCTTGGATTTCTCATGAACACCAAGGGCTTGGTGGAACTTATTGTTCTTAACATCGGCAAGGATCGCAAGGTATCGTTTCGGGACTATATAAAAGAGGCATTCACGCATTCAGCACATCGTGGTACGTTGGATCTATATAGCATGTTCTATATTCCAATCTCGATCCAACGACCACTGATATACTGACTGCATGAATGCGTGAAATTTTGATAGTAAAAAATCTAAATTCGATTAATAATATAACCATATATGTTAATTCTGTGTGAAAAATTGTAGGTACTGAATGATCAAGCATTTGCAATATGTGTTTTAATGGCATTGTTCACCACTTTCATCACGACACCGATAGTGATGGCAGTATACAAACCTGCTAGGCATGGATCACCATACATGATTAAAACAGTTCAGCGCAAAGATCCAGACACAGAACTTCGAATACTAGCTTGCTTCCACAGCACATGGAACATTCCCACATTAGTCAATCTAATCGAATCTTCAAGAGGGACACGGAAGCGAGGAAGATTATGTATATACGCAATGCATTTAATGGAACTTTCAGAAAGACCTTCCGCGATAACAATGGTTCATAAGGCGAGAAACAATGGCCTGCCCTTCTGGAACAAAAAACAAGGCGACAACAACGATCAAATGGTTATTGCGTTTCAAGCTTACGGACATCTAACTAGCGTTAATGTCCGTCCAATGACAGCAATTTCGTCGTTGAATAACATCCACGAAGACATCTGTTCAAGTGCTCACCAAAAGCGGGTCGCAATGATTCTACTCCCGTTCCATAAGCACCAGCGTGCTGATGGAATGATGGAGTCACTAGGACAATCTTTCCGCATAATGAATGGCCTTGTACTCAGTCACGCTCCCTGCTCGGTTGGAATTTTGGTCGACCGCGGCCTTGGAGGGACAAGTCAAGTTCATGCTAGTGACGTTTCTTACAATGTCGTTGTACCTTTCTTTGGAGGATGCGACGATCGTGAAGCACTCGCATACGGAATGAGAATGGCTGAACATCCGGGGATTTATCTCACTGTCATCAAGTTCATTACTCCACCAGGAAAAACACTGGCATTCGGTGCTAAGCTGATCGGTGTAGCAGCTGACGAGAATCGAAAAGTAATAAAAGTGGCTGATGATAGCACAGACGACGAAGATAAAAAAGAGGATAACCAATTTTGGTCGGACTTTATAAGTGTTTCTTGTAAGAGCGAAGAGTCTATAGTATACGAGGAAAGGTTGGTGGATAGCAAAGACGATGTTATAACTGTATTGAGGGAAAGGAACAAAAGCAATCTGATTTGTGTAGGAAGAATGCCTCCAGTAGTACCTTTGCTAGATGGAAGTGATTGTGCTGAGCTTGGTCCTGTTGGAAGCTATTTGGCATCTTCTGATTTCTCTACAATTGCATCAGTCCTAGTTTTTCAGCAATATAATCCTAAGACAGATATTCATCCTTTGGTGATGGAGGTTTCTGATTATTCTGATATCCCTGACACACCAAGAGATAGAGATGAAGTATAGAAGAGGAAAAAACAATAAGGTTAAGCTAATGTTTCTGTTTGCATGAGTTTGGATACTGACTTTACATATGACATAGAAAAAGGATGAACAAGACTGAAGTTGTAAGGTGAATTTGTTTGAGAAATAATTGGGTTGTTATGAATAAGAATTATGTGACATCTTATTGTGATGTCATTTCTGCTTCCAAAATTTTGGTTAATTACCAATAGTGTGGTGTTGCTTGTTTAGCCATTTAAGAAAATTGTTACATGATCTATTGAATCACAATTGTCATTGCTTGTAGAGACTATGATCAATGTGAAATTTGTTTACACTTCAAAATAAATAAGTTATTTGTTGAAAAAGGAAAGCATCTGAATCAAAAGTAAGTCGAATTTCTTTTAATTGAATGAGGATTTATCAATCCAAAAACAATCGAATACGAGAGAATTGAGTCTTTGATCAAGTTTACAAGAGTTCACAAAGATCTTGGTTTGTTTGAGTAAATAAAAACTTAGTGGAACTTGGCAACTTAATTGTATTCCATGTTTATAGTGCTAATAACCAACACAACTATATACAAAGAGACATGTTCCAACGGAAAGATGCAAGTGTGGATAGAGGAAACGGAAAACACCACAAAGTAGTCTAAATAAACCAAACATGGGGCAGCATGCATGTACTCCAATAGTAAAAGAATCACACAGACTATGAAAATAGCAGAACAAGTCTAATTTTTGCAAGTTTTTAGGAGGCTAGTTTAGGCATTAAGTTACATAGGCATTAATGTATGACAAAATGTGTGTATCATCATGCACATACATGCATAATTGTAACCAACTCTTGCATCATCCACCATGCATTATTTGCTATATATAGGTGGCTATGATTTTGTAAAGGTTAAGTGAGATTGAATAAATAATGTGAAAAATTCATTTTATCATGGTATTAATTGTCGAGTCGATCCCTTTCGCTCTCTTTCATTTCTCTAACAGAGTTTTGTTACGTAACTAACTTTCTCTCTATTATTCATCTTCTTCACTGAGTCTCCATGGAAGATCTTCCAATGTTACACTGACTGCACCAGGCGGTAACATTCATCAATCACCATCGCACATGGTGTTTTTCGGCACCTGATTTATCAACTTCACATCATTTCGGTCTGAAACTTTCCATAAAATTGCAGGAGAACAATTAACTGCTCTAGAATTAGCAGGTTAAAGGTGTAATCTTAGCTCAGAGAGCTCAAAAAGTGGTTGTGAATCCTCACATTCCAATTAAGTTTAAAACGCCTATTATTCAAGATCTCTAATGAATATGAAGAGTGGACCATTCAAGATCAAGCTATTTTCATCTGGCTTTTCTCCATGATATATGAATTTGTTCTTCCCCGCGTTATCTTTTGTAAGCACACCTTTGAAGTTTGGGATAGAATTCACAAGTACTTCAATGTGCATATGAAAGCTCGTGTTTGCTAGTTATGCATTGAATTGAAATCAATCAAGAAAGGTATCAGTCCAGTCATTGAATTTGTTTTACGTGTTAAAACTATTGCAAACTCGTTGCTTGCAGTTGGAGATATCATTTATGAATAGGATCAAATTGACTTCATTCTCAACGACTTCCCTGAGGAGGCACAAGGCCCTCACGAGCCTCGATATCTCTATGATGTTGAAGCGTTCCTCGATGTGTAGGAGGAAAAGCTTGATAAATTCCGTCAGGAGTTGGCTATTTCCTCTGTTTCAGCAAATACCATGAATGCTAATCAACAAAACAGTTGGTGTGCGTGAAAATTCAGCTCATAGTCAAGGACGTGGACGCACATTTCATGATCAAGGCGTGGTACAGGTTGTTTCCCGTCTAGATCTCGAACTACTTGTCAGCTTTGTGGAAAATATGGTCATGTTGTGATTGATTATTGGCCCCGATTAGATGAGTATTTTACACCAGCTCAAACTCAGGCCTCGCCTCAAAATGTTGTGATCTGACTTCAGATTCTCTCAACGCTTAAGCATTTGATTCTCGAGCCTCATCCCTTATGTCCGCAACACATGCGTACTTATTACGTCGATATATTGAAAGTCAGGCTTAGTTTGCAGACTCAGTTGCTTCTCACCTTCTTAATTTTTGTGCTTTTTACTATCATTATAAGAAAGCTTATTCAGTTACATGTCATGTGAGTGTAGCTAATGGTCAATCCCTAGCATTAAAATGTGTAAGTTCTACTCATATTTCTTCTTCCTTATGTACCTCTACTACACTTGCACTTAATGATATTCTTCTTGTACCATGTATTACCAAAAGTCTGTTGTTAGTTTCTAAGTTCTCACGTGATAACAATGCTGTGTTTGAATTCTTGGCTAATAAGTGTTTCGTCAAATCTAATGTTTCTAGGCTTACATTTCTTGAAGTTTTTCGTGATTCTTGTGGATTTTAGTGTTTTCCTCGCTTGGTTGTGCCTCCTTCCAACATGTCCTCCATGTCTTCTTCCAATTGCACGACTGTTTGTAATAATGCTAAGTTATTTTCATGTTCTGTGACATCTGGTGTAAATAACACAGGATCTAGTCTTCTTTGGCATTTTCGAATAGGTCATGCTAACTATCATGCCATTCGATAGGCCCTAAAGCATTGTAATATTCCTTTCCCGACTAGCTTTTTGACTATGTCATGTAACTCTTGTTGTATTGGCAACTCTCATTTATTGTATTCCATTGCTTCTATAACATTGTATCATTCTCCTTTTGAATTGGTGCACACAAATCTTTAGGGTCATGCCCCTTCCCTTCGACTTCTGATTTTCTTTACTATGTTTCTTTTTTCTATGCTTATTCGAGGTACACTTGGATCTATTTTCTTAAAAACAAGTTGGAAACATTTCATGCCTTCAAATTGTCTCCCAAGTTTGTTCAAAATCAGTTTCACACTACCATTAAAGTTATTCAATCCGATTATGGGGTAGAATTTCAAACCTTCACTAAGTATTTAAGTGAGTTAGGTGTCTCTCATAGAGTCACATATCCACATAGGTCTCACCAAAATGGTACAATCGAATGCAAGCACATATATATTGTCGAAATGGGTATTACCTTGCTATTTCAGGCTTCCCCTCCTCTTCATTTTTGGGATAATAGTTTTATGTCTGCAGTTCATGTGATTAACCGATTGCCTATAGGGAGTCTTACTCGTTTTGAGTCCCACTTCTTTGCCTTGTATCACAACTGTCCTTGTAATGGCACACTCCGTGTGTTTGGTTGCTAGTGCTTTCCATTCACTCGTCCTTACAACAAACATAAGTTGAAATATATGAATCATGAGTGTGTGTATTTGGAGGTTTCTTCTTAGCATAAGAGTTACAAGTGTTTGAGCAGATCCGGTTGAATTAAAATAAGAATTTTTCTTCACCCACCTCCTAACCTTCTTGCCCACCCCTGGTGAATTTACCACAATACCCCTTGTTTCGGAAGTTCATTTCCGAAACTGTACTTTTTATCTTAAAAAAGGTGTTTTCGGAAATGTATCTCCGAAAACGTGTTTTTTTTAATATAAAATATTGATTTCGGAGATGCATCTCCGAAATAAAGTTACTTTTCAGAAAATGTGGTGTTTCGGAAGTTCATTTCCGAACGCACCCCCCTTGGAGAATTCGGAAATGAACCTCCGAAAATATGTCTGGACAGAATAAAATGAAAAACAACAACAATTCGCTTTATTTAATCGGGTGAATATTACAACGATAATATTACATAAAATTAAAGTTACATATTGTTGAACACGGGTAGGTGGGGATGAGAGAGTGGTGGGGAGAAAAAAAGGCTTCCAAATTTCAAAAGGTGTACTACTGTAAGTAACAAATGACGGAGGAGGTGTAACCGGGGCCGGAACATATGACGGGGGAGGTGGATGTCCGGAGGAAGAAGAACCGGAGGTACGTCCACCGCGAGACAAAGGAGCCAATCAATGTAAGCTATAATTTATCATTATCATCAGGGGACGTCATTACAAAAAATTAGGAAAAAAATCTTATTATTTTTAATCTTGATTTTTTAGAAATGACGTCCCCAGATGATAATGATAAACTATAGCTTACAATGATTGGCTCCTTTGTCTCGCGGTGGACGTACCTCCGGTTCTTCTTCCTCTGGACATCCACCTCCTCCGTCATATGTTCCGGCCCCGGTTACACCTCCTCCGTCATTTGTTACTTACAGTAGTACGTATTTTTATTAACATGATAAATCCAATACAAAAACATTGTGCGATACAATCCGAAATCCGAACAAAACAAAACAAAACACGTCAAACAAAACAAAAACATGTTATTCTGCCCGACGAGCGTTACAAAATACACATCAAAAAAAATAAAAACACGTTATTCTTCTCGACGAGCGAACTCCTCCGAATGAAGATAATTATACCAATCTTCATCCCACTCAGTATCAGAACCATCAGCGTTGATCACGCCTGAAGGCTGAGCCTGCGCGTCCGAGCCATGGACTCCCAGGGGACGAGAAGCAGAACCAGTCAAAAGCTTCTTCTTCTCCTTCACCTCCTTCACCTCCTTCACCTCCTTCACCTCTTTCACCTCCTTCTTTGAAGAACCCTTTCTTCCCTTAGCGCCCTCTTTAGAAGACGCAGTCCTGCGTGCTTGTTGGTTGTTTGACATGTTCCTGTAAACAGTTGAAATCGATTAATATGCGAGACAAAATAAAAAACAAAAAAATTTGAACTTCTGATACAATTCGAAAGTTCATTTCCGAAAACTGGGAGGGAGGTGTTTTCGGAAATGAACTTCCGAAACACCCCTGCGATGCACTTTTCTGCAACTTCCATGGCAGACCCCTAAACCAAACTTCAAACCAAATCAAAATGCTTCTAAACAACCTAAATACTACTAACAACCTAACCATATATCATTTATGCAATTAAAACCCTAAATAACATGCATTTCAATAATAGATCTAAAAATTTCAAAACTTACAAAGTGTTAGGATTGAGGGCTTTTGAATGTTGTTTAGCAGTTTGATTGGAGCCTTGATGCAGCTTTGGAATTCTGTTTGCACAAATTTTCGCCTTTGCCACTTTTTGTTTTGATTTAGGGTAAATGATTGGGGGAGGGGGAGTGTTTTGATAAATCTGCAGAAATCGCAGTATTTCGGAAGTTCACTTCCGAAATAATGTTTTCGGAAATGAACTTCCGAAATAAGTCAATTTTTTCAAAAAAAAAACGCTTTCAGAAATGAACTTCCGAAGCAGGAGTATTTTGGTATTTTCTCTGGGGGTGACCCCCATAGGGAGGTGGCCAAAGAAATTTTCTTAAAATAAATAATGTGAGAAATACATTCTATTACAAATCATGATAATTTGGAAAGTACAACTAGTGTTGCTTATAAATACTTAAATAAAGAATAAACTTATCAAGAATATATTTATAATTGGCTTAAATGCACATTTGGTCCCTGTAAGTTAGCGAGTTTTTGATTTTCGTCCCTGTAATTTTTTTTGGGTCTGAGTCCCTATATTTCACGTTCGTTTTAGTCCATAATATCAAAATCCGCAGGAAACTTACAGATTTTGACTTTAGGGACTAAATTGCAAGCAAAAAATAAGATATAAGGACTCAAACAAAAAAACTTACAAGGACGAAAATCAAAAACTCGCTAACTTACAGGGATCAAAAGTGCATTTAAGCCTTTATAATTTATTCTTTTATCCTTTTATCTTTTTGCTTTGTATTTTATTTGTACATTTCTTAGTTTAGTTATTAAAAAAGTAATAATTTTGCAATACTCTTTAATCAAAATCGTTTGAATTGTAAAAAAAACCCTTTACCATCGTTTCTGACCATTACGAATAATCTTCCGTCACTCTAATTCTGGTTGCAGCAGAGTGATAAATTTTCCAGCCTATCAGCTGAATTCTGAAACTATTGTTACGATTTGCTATGAATTTTTGCCAGAAGTTCAGAAAAAAATCGAGGAACAATACACCTTTAGGATTTTGACGCTCAAAATCGCAAATTTCGAGTTTTTCTATTTTATTTGATTTAATTTCTAGTTTCATATTTTCAAAAAAATCTCAAAAAATGTGTAGCTTCGTTATCTTATTTTATTTGATTTATAATCAGGTTTTTATATTTTTTTTATTTTATTTTGATCATTTTTTGATTTTTCCATTTGTTTGCTTAACCGTAACATTGCAGTGGTTTATGAACAAGTTTTCTATGGATTGATCAACTAGAAGGAGCTTTATCCCTTGACCTCAAGGAGTATCCAAGTGTTTTTTTGGCCAAAAACCTTTTTGGCTTTTGGCCAAATCAAGGTTATTCGTATTTGACCAAAAACTTTTTGTTTTTTTGGTCAAATCAAGGTTATTAGTAATTTTGGCCATAATTTAATTTTCTAAACCCCAATTTTTTTTATCTTACATTATTATTATTATACTATTAATATTATCATTAACATTATTATTATTATTATCCTTTTTTGCATGTACTTCCTTTGACCATTAACCCTGTTTTGGCCAAACACTTTGTTGGCCACTTTCCCACGATGCACCCTCAAGGATTGCCACATCAAATCTTAGCCTCTTCCTTTTGGTTCTATTTTCTTCCTTTTTTCTTTTCCTTTAATTAACCCTCTTTTATTATTAATATTTAATTAAAAACCAAAACCTTAAATTTTCTCCGTTAGGTGGATGTTGTTCATTTTCATGAATTAGGGTTAGGGTTTTATTTTTAGGCTAATAATTATTTTTAGGCTAATAATCATTTTTAGGCTAATTTATTTAATTTTAGGATTTATTAACCTTTTTTTATAATTTTAATTAATTTAGCCAAATTAGGTTTTTAACCTTAGGTAGGTGCTGCCCATTAACATTCTTCAGGTTTTTAACCCTATAGGTATTTTACCCATTAGGCTAACCTTCAAGATTTAGGGTTTATCACCATAAAAACCTCTAACCCTTATTTTCTTTCAACTCGATCTTCTCTTCTCATCTCTTATTCTAGTGTATGTCGCATGCCTTTAATTTATTTTATTTATCTATTTTTGCCATTTAAATTCTAGAAAATGTGTATAGGCTTGCCAAGGTTTTTCGTAATAGCTTAGGACTTTTAATTTCTGCCTTTTAATTTCCCGCATTTTTATTTTCTGCCTTTTTCCCGAGTTTTTGGCTATGTAATCCTCTATCCCGAAGCCTTGTAATAGCGTAGGATTTCACTTTCCGCATTTTATTTTCCGCAAATTATAACTCTTATTTAACTGCGTGGTTAGTAATTTAGGGAGTGATAAGTCTGTTAATTAATTTAGATCACTAACTTTATAAGGTAAAATATTTGAATATAACCACGTGATTGTTGCACCCACGCACCTTTAAGGTAATCCCTCTTATTGCTGCCTTTCGATTAAAAATAGTCAAGTCCCTCGAATACGAGGATACCTTAGCAATGTTTCCCTCAGTTCATTATCATCATCAAATATCATAAGTCCCTTCGATGTTGCCTTCAGTTTATACAATCTTGTCCCTCGAGGTTGCCTGCGATAAAATGATGATTGTCCCTTCGAATGCTAAGGTATCCTCACTGGTTGCCTAAATAAATATTTCATCCTTCCTTGAGACTTCCTACCCTCTTTATGGTATGGATAGCCTTATGGAAAACGATAATTCTCGATGACCCTTTGATGACCCGCACATCCAATGAAAGGACTACATACCCTCTTTATGGTATGGATAGCCCTTTCAAACGAAAGTCTTAAAGAACAAGAAAGATCCACTCTTAGGGTAGGTGCTCTTAAATGCTTGCTCTATTCAAATTCAAATTAAAAATACTTTTCCCACTCCTTTTCAAATTACTTTCAAAAAGGCTACGCTTATTTTACAAGCTAAAGTTCTTATTCAAATCCCTTTTCTAAACACACACTACACTTCTTTTCAAACAATTCAAACAAACAAGTGAGCTGAGCAATTAAGAGCCCATGGATAACCATGGATACAAATGGTGCTTACACCTTCCCTTTGTATAACCTACCCCCGAACTCAAAATCTTTCAAAGGTCTTTTCTGTTTTTTTGCCTTTCCAATTGGATAAAATAAAAGTCGGTGGCGACTCTTACTATCCGCAACATTTTAATAAAGTCAGTTCTCCCACCGTATTACAGATGCCTTCAAAGCTAGACTTGATGTCTCAGCCACGATCCATACAGTTTGTAAACACATTTTCTCCTGCAAGGATCCGTTTAAGCCACTTATGTATCAAGTCACTTTCTAAATATCTGATTCTCCTAATCCATTGTTCTAAAAAAACACAAGAACTAAGCTTTGTATTCAGTCATAATTTTCTTGCATTGAACACACTCAATATACATCTTATAAAGAATTTGTTCATAACTCTTCGATAAAAAATCGCTCCAGCATCAATTATTTCATTCTTTGTCAAGTTCTGACTGGCCCCTTCTTATTACTCTACCTCTGCACAACAAGTTTATCCCACCAAACAACATCACTACTCTTCAGTCAGATTGCCACCATCTTAACTTGTCTATTCTCAGGGATGCCCATAACGTCGAAGAACCTATCGACGTCAGTCTGTCAATTCAAAAACTCCTCCACTCCCATTGTTCCATAGAATAATGGAATATCATCTCCCACTCGATAATCATGGTTATGTCGATTCCCATGATCAACTACCTCTTCCTCGTAGGGTTTTTCTTCTTCAAAACTCGAATATTCAGCAATAATAGTATGATGATTGTTGGCACTCTACGGAAGTCTAACCAGTTCTCTTCACTTATCTCTTCGCTGATTCCCGTTGTTGGCGTTGTTCACATGTTTTTCTAAATTTTCCTCCTGTTCAATCAAAGCAGTTAGAGCCGCAGTAAAATTCGCAATAATTTTCTCAAGATCTGCACTGGTTACTTGTTGATCTCTCATGGCTGATCAAGTTACATAAAGAAACAGGAGAAAACAAGCTATGATGCCACCAAATGTAGTCGGAAGCACTAGGAATTAGCAAGCGCTAAACCTAGAATGAGAACACATAATTGCAAACACAAAATCAGTGAGATAAACACTAGAATTTAATAAATAAATAAAATACTGAATTTTATTATATCAAAGATTACCTTTGACTCGCGCCGAAAATATTTAAATACAAGAAAAAAACTCTAATGAACTTTTAATTAAAAAAAATAAAAAAATAAAAAAATTCTAATGAACTTTTAATCCAAAACAGAAATATAAAAAATTGCGAAAAAACTATTAAATTGTTATTTTTGGTTTAAAACAAATTCAGATAACTTAAAATGTCTTCCTACGTCAATGTGTCGTCGTTCCGCAAAGATAATAAAGTTTCACATATTTGATTCTAATACCATGTCACAAATTCTACCATGATGTAATTCTTCATTGTATTTTTCTATTATAATTACATGTACATTAACAACAATAAAATACAAAAGTTCTATATATGATTTTCTAGTCGATTCTAAAAATGGTAAATATATACCATTAGAGAGAATTTCTGATTTTTATAGTCTATACTAAATCATTTTATATTAAGAGTTTCTGTGAGGATCAAATTAGCATATTCACAATATATACTATTGAGATGGAGTGTCAAGAAAAAAACTAATGAAATGGTGGTGTGAAACATCGATGCCACGTATGTATTTAACATGGGACAAAACTTAGGTATAATTCTTTAGGTGTGGTTCTTACTATTTTCTAATAAAAATATGATAAGTGTATAATTTTCTCTTACACGTATGCAAATTTCTGCTATTTTCATTCCCTAAATGATATTTAAGTATATTTGTCATATTTTCATTGGAAAATAGTAAGAACCACAGCTAAATAATTGTACCTAAGTTTTGTCCTTTAACACATCAACTCCTATAACTTAAAATACTGGCTGGTGTGTTGGAAATCATATTTAAACAAAGCTTCAAAAATTAAGTGGAGGAATGTGATATTATTCAATTAATCAGTAGCTAATATATAGCCATCTTACAAGCAAAAGGAAATGACTAACTCTACTCTTTACATGCTTACAAAGTAGTAACACAAATAACAAACCCTATTTCTCCTAAAGAATAGGCCTTACTTAAACAGACTAATAAAACAATAGCTTAAAAACAAAATACGTGTCCACCTACATTCCCTCCCTTAAACTAAAACACATGTATTTTAGTTTAACTCTGACGCACTAACCATTCCAAGCATACTACGGAGTTTTTCAAATTGCTCAAGTTTGAGTGGTTTTGTCATCAGGTTTGCTACTTGCTCCTGAGAGTTACAGTACTTTAATTCTACAACACCTTCATTCACTAAATCTCTTAAAAAATGAAATTTCACATGGATATGCTTACTTTTCCGTAAAAACTGGAATCTTAGCCAACTAAATGGTAGAGCTGCTGTCACATTGAATTATATTTCCTTCAACCTGCTCGACTCCAATCTTTCGCAAGATTCTCTTAAGCCATATACACTGACAAGCACATAGAGTTTCTGCGATATATTCTGCCTCGGTAGTTGATAAAGTCACCACAGGCTGTTATTTAGACGACCAAGATACAACTCCATATCCTATCATAAACACATACCCAGAGGTATTTCTTCTATCATCAAGATCACCCGCATAGCCACTATATGTGAGTGCCAGAAGTTTTGAACAACCTTCATTCTTTGTCTAGAAAATGCCTAGCCCAGTTGTCCCTTTTAAATACCTCCAAATTCTTTTGGTTTCCAACCAATATGACATGGTTGGTCTCGACATGTACATGCTTATGTGACTTACACCACACACTAAGTCAGGACGAGTTATAGTTAAATACATAAGACTCCCAACCATTTGTTTAAACAATGTTGCGTCAACTTTAGTTCCTCCTTCATCCTTTAACAACTTTGTTCCCGGTACAATTGGATTTTTCACACTATTGCTATTTTCCATCTTAAATCTTGCTAACACTTCTCGTGCATATCTTCTTTGACAAATAAAAATACCATTTGAATTTTGTAGCACTTCCATTCCAAGAAAGTGCCTCATTCTTCCTAAATCGGACATATCAAACTCTATCATCATTGACCTTTTAAATTCCATACACATGCTCACATCACTTCCAGTAAACATTAAATCATCTACATAAAGACTAATTATTAAAATTTTACCTCCTTTTGACTTGGTGAACAAAGTATGCTCATTGGAATATTTCTCGAAGCCTTCACGCAGAAAATAAGCCTCAATTTTATTATACCATGCCCTTGGCGCTTGCTTAAGGCCATATAGAGCCCTTTTTAGCTTGTAAAACTCCCCTTCTTCTCCCTTCTTAACAAACCCTTCAGGTTGTTGTACAAATACTTCCTCCTTGAGTTCACCATGAAGAATAACACTTTTTACGTCAAGCTGAAAAACCTCCCAGCCACACTGTGCTGCTACTGCAAGTATTATTCGAATGGTATCGAGCCTTGCTACTGGTGCAAATACTTCGGTTTAATCAACTCCATACGTTGTGCATAACCCTTAGCTACCAATCTCACTTTTATGTTTCTCAACATCCCCATTTTCATTAAGTTTGGTCTTAAAGACCCACCTAACTCCAATAGGATTGGCATCCTTAGGTAAATTCATCAGTTCCCAAATTTGGTTCTTCTCTATAGCTTCCATTTCTGCTTCCATAGCCTGTTTCCACTTCTTGCTATTGACTGCCTCTACAAATGAAATTGGATCATTCTCTCTTACCATTATCATTTCATGCATATTTTCTTCTACCGAGAGGCCTTAGCCAGTTTCATAGTCCTCCATCCATACTGGTTTTGTTCTGACTCTTTCACCCCTCCCTTCATCTGCAACTTCTTGAATGTCTACTTCATTTTCTGGTGAACAATAAGAAGTAGCATTTCTTCCCATGACCTCCTCGATATTATCCTCCTCGGCGTTCTCTTTTTCACTTTCATTATCATCTTCTAGAACATCCAAATTCAGTTCTTCTTCTGTTCTTCCTCAATCCCAGCTTTCTTCTTCTTCTTCAAATTGAACATCGCTACTAATGATGATCTTCTTAGTGGTTGGATAATATAATCTATAGGCCTTAGATTCATTGCTAACACCCAGGAATACACACTTCTTGCTTTTGGCATCTAACTTGCTACTCTTTTGGTATGGAACATGAGCGTGTGCTATGGAACCGAACACCCGAAAATAAGTTATTGTTGGCTTCACTCAACTTCATGCTTCCTCTGGAGTTTTCTCTTTTACCGCCGCGGTCAGGCTCCTATTTTGAACGTGAACACACCAATTTACAGCTTCTGGTCAAAACACTTTTGGAACTTTCTTATCGGCTAATATTGAGCGTCTACATTCATGATTGTTCTGTTCTTTCGTTTGACAACTCCATTATGTTGTGGAGTGTATGCTGCTGTCAACTGCCTGCTTACACCATGAGCTTTACAAAATTCTCCAAATTCATTTGAGTTAAACTTGCCTCCTCTATCTGTTCTCAAACAAGTTATATACGCACCAGCCTCTTTTTCAATAAATGCTTTGAAATTCTTGAATACACTAAAGGCTTCTGATTTTTCATGTAAAAAATAAACCCATGTTTTACATGAAAAATCATCAATAAAACTTATGATATACCTTTTTTCACTGTTGGAAGAAGGTTTGATAGGCCCACACATATCAGAATGCACAATTTGAAGTTGCTTTGATTCTCTCCAAGAATTTTGTTTCGGTCCTCCATGTTGTTTGCCAACCAAACACGTTTCACATAATTGTTCTGGAACTATGAGCAGAGACACACCGTCTATCATTTTATTGTATGTAAGTGTTCTTAATCCTGAATAATTCAGATGGCCAAATCGATGATGCCAAGGTGCGATTCTTTTTCAGAGGAAAGTTCATCCTGAAGACACATAGAATTTCCTTTCCCTGCCATATATCCTAACATATAAAACATTCTATTTCCACTCATGTTAGTTTGCATAATTAACCCTCTTTTAGGATATCTACACCTTTCTCCTGAAGTTTCCCTATGCTCAACAAATTACTTTTCAACTCAGGTATGTAAGAAACATTTTAGATTGCCTGAATAACACCGTTCACTTGAAGCCGTACACTCCCTTTAGCTTCCACTGCCATTCTAGTGTCATTCCCAAGCTTCATTGTTTGTTTAAATCCATCCTCTAGCTCTGAGAACGATTATTTGTTTCCTGTCATGTGATTTAACACCCAGAGTTAAGAAACCAAGCTTCTTCTATTTTGGTTTGATTAGCATCAACATAAGACATTAGCAGAACCTCTTCTCCTTCTTCTACATGTTCAGCGTAGTTATCCCGTTTCTCCCAATTAGGACACTCATATTGAAAGTGTCCCAACTGATGACATTTGAAACATTCTATAGTGGCTTTATTCAGAGATGACCTCCCTCTTCCTCTACATCGACCCCCTCGGAATGAGCCTCTTCCCCGTCGTGGCTTGTAAGAAATTCTTAATGCTTATTCTTCCGTATGATTCCCCTGAATTCTTTGCTCTTGAACAAGTAAACTTCCATGGAGCTCATCAACAGTCATAGTATCTATTAGGGATGTTCGCGGTGCGGTTTGGTTCGGTTTTGAGCATAAAAGCCATCCTAACCGCGAGATAAAAATGCATGCGGTTCGGTTTGGTTCGGTTGATTTTTAAAAAGTGATCCAAACCAAACCAAACCAAACCAATGCGGTTAGGATCGGTTCGGTGGACTGCGGTTTACACTATAAAATAAAAATGTACTGAAATAAAAAGAAAAAGGAAAGTAATTCAATGTCAATATAATATATGATATTATACCTTACAAAAGAAATTATATTACAAGAACAGTAAAGAACTAAAAATACATTATAAATGAAATACATATATTAGACAGTAGAGAATTACATATATATGTAGCTCAATAAAATACAAAAACTAAGTGGATTATGCCAAAACTTAAGTTAATAAATTAATTATTAAAATTCAAAACGTGAGGTGTGGCTGCGTGCAATTGGATTTGGAAAGATAGTAAATTAATTATTAAAATTCAAAACTTAAGTTAAATATGCGGTTCGGTTTTTGTGAAATAAAAACCGCAAACCAAACCGAACCGCGCGGTTCAGTCCAAAAATCATCCAAAATCATCCAAATCAAACGCGGTTTTTTGCGGTTTCGGTTTGGATTGGTTCGATTTGCGGTTTTGCTTTTGGATTGGTTCGGATACGATCACCCCTAGTATCTATGTCATTTGACTCCTCAACTGAACATACAAAATTGAATTTGGGAGTCAAAGATCTCAAAATCTTACCCACCACTATGCTTTGCTTCATATCTTCTCCATTCACTTTCATTTTATTTACCACCATGAGGGTTCGTGAAATGAAGCTATCGATCTTTTCTCCTTCTTTCATAACCAACATTTCAAACTCCTTCCTCAATGCCTACAGTTGCGCTCTCTTTACTTTGGTGGATACCCGGTACTTCTGTTTCATCGAATCCCATATCGCCTTTGGGGTTCTTTTGTCAAAAATGGTTTCCATGATCTCTCTGTCAATCACTTGAAAGAGATAGTTCTTAACTTTCGTATCTTTGAGTTTTGTTTCTTCGATACATTTCCTCTGGGCCTTACTTGCCGATGAAATCCCGACTGCTGGTACTGGAATACCTTCATCTACCAGGTTCCACATCTCTTTGCTCCTCAAGAAATTTTCCATCAACATCGACCAATGAACGTAATAGCCGTCAAATATTGGAGTCACAAATTTCTCAGAGGTTGTCATGCTTCACTCACTCTCACACTCCTATTTAGCAGCCCCCTTTTGAAAGCTCCTGATACCAAATGCTGGAAATCAGATTTAAACAAAGCTTCAAAAAATAAGTGGAGGAATGTAATATTAGTCAATTAATCAGTAGCTAATATATAGCCATCTTACAAGCAAAAGAAAATAATCAACTCTACTCTTTACATACCTAAAGAGTAGTAAAACAAATAACAAACCCTATTTCTCCTAAATAATAGGTCTTATTCAAACGGGCTAATAAAATAGTAGCTTAAATACGCGTCCACCTAACATGGTGACTTATTAAATTTCAAGAGAAAAAAAATGGGAAAGTTACAATTTGGATCACTGTATTGGATTGACAGACATGGATATTTTTTTGTTGCATTATTGAAGACTACTGTTGCCATAACCAATTAATTAAGGGTTAATACCTATTTTCACTCCTGTCATATGACGTTGGTTTGAAAAATCCCCCTACAAAAAAAAAGTTGCAAGAATTCCCCTAACATTTGAAGATTCTCTCGTTTTAAATCTGTAAAATATTTGTTTATAAAACAAACCTTGCCATTTGAAGATTCGGTCATTTTGAACCCTATAATCTTGTAGATTATATCATTTTAAAACCCTCTGGAATATGACGGGCAATGTTGGTTTTACTATAAAAAATAATTTACAGGGTTCAAAATGATAGAGTCCTTCAAGTGGCAAGGTTGGTTTCAAAAATAAAAATTTTACAAGGTTTAAAACGAGAGAATATTCAAATGTTAGGGGAATTCTTGTAACTTTTTTTTTTGCAGGGGGATTTTTCAAACCATCCCCATAATTTTTGATAGGTATTTCAATTGAAATTTTTTTAACTCAAAAATTGTATTAATAAGAAGTCAGAAGGAAACAAGAGAGGGGGGCTGAACCAAACCCTCAAACATCAGCAAAACCTAAAACAAGGCCCAGCACTCCCTCCATATTTGACTTCTAGCATAGGAGGATCTTTATTGTGGAACAGTTTCATATTTTCAAGATACCATGTTTTAAGGCGTGGATTAATTTTTATTTTATTGAAGTTGAAAATATGTAAAACTAATATTGGAATCTGGAAATAATATGTAAAACTAATATGTAAAACCATATGTTTATATTCAAGTTGAAATAATTTTTATATTTCATAAAGGAAAATCATATGTTTGGAATCTGGTAATAATATGTAAAACTAATATTTTTTATTTTCTTTATAAATTGTAATTATTCAAAATAATTATATTTAAGAAAAAAATGTTCGTATTATCTTAAAAAAACTAAATAAAATTCATAATTTATGCTCAGTGTCTAATATGATAATTTTTTCCCCTAAAAATATATGCTTGAAACATGGAAATAATACAGAGTTTTTATAACTTTTATATTTATAGGTACGATGAGAAATTCTTGCATAGAAACCACTATAAATTCATATTTTAAGAATAATCAATAAAAATTTTTTTTTTTAAATATTTAAATTTAAATTTTGTTTTTAATTGGATTTATGGGGTGGTTGAGATTATGAAAGAAAGAGAAAATTCTGTATTTATTTTTTAATTAATTAAAATTTTATGATTGGTTATGTGTAAAAAAAATTCTTATGTATGTGTCTACCTAAGAATTTTTCTTATCAGATACAATAATATTTAAGAGAATAATGTTTAATGTGTTCTCAAAAAGATAAATTAAATTCATTTTTTCATGCGCATAGTGTCTAGCATGTTGATTTTATTTTTTTCAAAGTTTTTAAGGCAATCTTTAAAAAAGGAAATCCACTTTTTTATGAATACAAAAGTGATAGAGTTTTTTCATTTTTGATATTTTATAGAATATATTTATCAGAGACAATTATACTCAGTGTATCATCAAAAAGAGAAGTGAATAATGAAAAATTTGTCTATTCAAATTCTAAAGGCAAGATAAAGCATCCTATATTCAGTAAAAAGAAATGAAAAGGGAATAGAAATAGAAACGTTTCAAAATTGGATATATACATCTCATTATATCAAGAGAAATGTCTCCTCTGTCAGTCTAATCATACTATCCACTACATGCCTGGCATCAGACTCTTCAGGGAAGAAACCATCTGCAATGCCTGTATGTCCCATGTCAGCTATCTGACGACACCGAGTAAGAAGATCGTGAGTGTGGTCCAACTGAGCCTGATGAGTCTGCAAAATCTTCTCGTGGGCTAGTCTGAACGGCGATCTAGGTGCGGTGGGAATCATGTATGGGTGTGACACTCTGTGATACCAGGTGATGTACCCATCGACGCAGTTCTAGTCTACCTATGATCTGGTCGCCCGAGCCTCGTCAGGAACCATGTGATGCTCCCAGCCTGCAAAGACATCATCTAGCTGCCGACGGGTCATGGCGATGGGAGCAGAGTCAGAAGGGTGGCGGGGTATCATCTGATGGTAGCCAAACTGACGCATGACACACTCCGGAAGATAACGAACAATAGTGGTCGAACTGGCAGCCAATCATCCAGAATACAGGGCGATGTCATCCCACGGAACCGTCTCACGATGATCATCATAGCAGTCATATCGGACGTCCTCAGCGGCGATGCAGTCAAGACAACGCCTGTAAGGATCCGACACCTGATTCTCTCCGAGAGGGGCGAAGGCTCTAGCACGTGGCATGTCTTCAGTGTAACCCGACACCTCTCCCCAGCCAATAATGTTAGGGAAGTGTTGTAGTATCCAACCTTAAAAAAAACAGTGATCAAACATATTATCACAAATATATAATTAACTTTGAGAAAATGTAGAAGGGTATAAGATTGTTACTACTAAGAGGGTACAACTCCCAGCCACAGTCCTTGCCTTCCACAGGCATCCCTCTCCGAGTCTGTGGTAGGTGTACGCCAATGTAGCCGCTCCCCAGTTGTACTCATGGACACGTGTGATATTCGATGAGTACGTCAGGTAAACGACGTCTGTGTATGTCGAGCTCGTATCCACAAAGAGTTGATTGCCTATCAAATATAGGAAGTAATATCTCAGCACCCGCTCTCAGTTTATATTCGCCTCTGCCTCATGACCAGCAGCCTTATGTGCCGCAAGAAGCCCGACATCATATATCTGCTGCAAGGAGTGAAACCTCACGTGCATCCCACGGGTAATTTCCACCTCCTCAAGCGCGTCAGCAGGATCATTCCCCAGCTCCTCATTCAACAACTTCATCGCTTCTTTCTTCGTCAGCCTACCATGACCAAGGAGGGTACCCTTGATAGGTAGATGCAGGAGGCATGCAATGTCGTCAAGAGTGATAGTAATCTCACAGTGAGGAAGATGAAAATGACAAAGTCTCTAGATGCCACCTCTCTGCAAATGCCATCAGCATCCCAATATGGATCGTTTGGAAGCCGACCAGACAGAGGTCCCTCAGCCCAGAAGCTGCGAGTGCATCCTGAAACCACGACTCGTCAGGCTGCGTGAGAGAGTCAATCTTCCGGCCGTGGTTGTAGAACCTCTGTGGATCCCTATCCTGAAATTTTCTAAAAAAACGTTGTTATTAATACGCAAAGTCAGAAACTGAAGAAAAAAAGTAATAAGTAATAACCAAAGAAAATTTACCTCTCTCTCCCAAATATGTCGGGCTGAATGATATGCATACCCTGCCAATAGGGATGCATCTATAGGACCCCCAGGTACAAGACAGACTCCGACATTGGATCATCCTCGTTTAGCTCAGGAGGTGGCACCAAAGATCCCGCATCGACCGTCACTGGCACAGACACGGAAGTTGAAGAACTGCCCCGTCAATGTCTGTGGGCGGAGGGCATCTGTGAGGAACCCTTAGCATCGTCCGGAGACCTTCGTGATTAAGTAGTAAATGGAGAAGACCTCTAAATTAGAACAGATGGATAAGGTCCGGCAAGAACGGGTGTAGTAGGTACGTCAGCTGAAACAACATCTCCATCAGTCACCTGCGATACTGCATGCATCCGTTCACGCCGCAAAGATGCATGTTGTGCAGTCCTCCCATGTATAATACGATTAGGATGGTCGTCCATCAAGTTAGATACTATGTAGTTATAACAAGAAAAGAAAGAAAAAATATTTGCTTTCCGTAGATGTATCTACGGAAGTACCTTACGTTTCAAAAAAACTGGGTTTCTTTCGTAGCTGCATCTACGGAATGATCCAACGTTCCATTCTTCCGTAGATGAATCTACGGAAGGTTCTGAAACCTCAAAAATGCAACAATGGCGTCTGGTCACTGTTCAGAGGGTTAAAAACTCCATTTTGGTGGCTTGATCATCCATTTACACATCAAACAGTACCTACATTGTCTCTAAACTATATTTCTAAAACTATCCAATCATTTCTACACCTAAAAATTGAATTCTAACTCTATTACAAATACTCTAAAATAACTCAAAACATCGAAAACTTACTGATTGAATTGAGTTTGGAAGTTGTTGGAATGTGTTGGTAGTTGATGTTGACGTATCGGCCGAACTCGAGAGGAAGAAAACAAGTTTTGTTGAAGTTTGATATTTGAGGTTTGGTGAGTTTGGGTGTTTGGAAATGAGAAAAGTGAAGAATGGAGGAGAGGAAGAGTTTGACGCGAATATAGCATCAAGTGCTTCTGTAGATGCAGTTACGGAAGCTTCCGTATGTACATCTATGGAACAAAACAACTTTAAACAAAAAAAATACTTCCAGAAATACATCTACAAAAGCAGGAGGATATTTTAGACAACTCACATGATACAAGAGAGAACAAAGAGGTGGGGTACTTAAGATATTGTCTATATCAAGTAGAATATGTATGCAAAATTTCTAAAGCTTCCCCGTAGTGATGTAGCAAATTTTAATGATGTGATATGACATTTGATTTGGTTCTTCTGCTTAAATAATCTCGCATACGATAATGAGTAATGTGACAAATTTTAATGATGTGGTATATCAAGTGTGACATATAGTTTGATGCTTCTGTTTTAATATATTATTATAAATAGACAGATTTCTACTCTCTTCATGTTGCATATATAATTCTAATAATATATCTGAATTAGTACAACAACATACATCTCTTTGTTTCATAGATGGAGTGTTTGCTAGGTAGTGTGATCTTCCTATTTCTATTACCATTCACTCTCTATTTTCTACTTTCTAAATGCACAAAAAACAACTCAAACATGATCAAACTTCCACCAGGACCTACTCCTCTTCCTTTTATAGGTAACCTCCATCAATTAGGAAAAAAGCCACACAAATCCTTAGCCAAATTAGCTCAAATTCATGGTCCAATCATGAGTCTAAAGCTAGGTCAAGTAACAACCATAGTTGCCTCTTCACCCAACATGGCCAAACAAATACTCCAAACACATGATAATATCTTATCTAACAGAACCATTCCAGATGCTGTAACAGTGCATGACCATCACAATTATAGCATGACATTCTTACCCGTTTCACCTCTTTGGAGAGACTTAAGAAAAATATGCAGTAATCAATTATTCTCTAACAAAACACTCGAAGAGAGTAAGGAAATCAGGCTTCAGAAACTTCAAGAATTACTCAATGATATTAGTCAAAGTAGTCTGGTTAATGAAGCTGTCGATATTGGAAATATGGCTTTTAAGACATCGATAAATATATTGTCAAACACTATTTACTCTTTAGATTTGGTTGAGTCTGCTGGTTCAGTTGGAGATTTCAAGGAGCTAGTTGTGAATATAATGGAAGAATGTGGAAAACCAAATATTGCTGATCTTTTTCCTGCACTTAGGATGTTTGACCCACTGGGTATTAAAGCTCGCACCTCTGCTTCTGCTGGGAAGATCCTTGATATCTTCCAACGTTTAGTTGATGAAAGATTGAAGTTGAGAGAAGTACAAGGTTTTGACACAAACAATGACATGCTAACTACCTTGCTCAATATTGCCCAGGACAACAGCCAAGTTATGAACAAAATCAAAATCAAACATTTACCTCTGGTACTTTCTTGTCCCTTTTTCCCTTATAATGAAGAGAGAAAGTTATATTTTGTTGATTTTGATGATTTATAATCATGGAGTGTTTTTTATTTATCAGACTTTATTTGTTGCGGGTACGGATACAATTTCATCTACAATAGAATGGGGGATGGCAGAATTACTCAAAAATGAAAATATTATGTCAAAAGCGAAACAAGAGTTAGAACAGATTATTGGCAAAGGAAAACCAGTTGAAGAATCAGATATTGCTAAGCTTCCTTATTTACAAGCAATAATAAAAGAGACATTTAGATTACACCCTCCAGTTCCATTTTTAATTCCTCGAAAAGCCAATGAAAATGTGGAAATTGATGGTTACAGAATCCCAAAAGATGCACAAATTTGGGTCAATGTGTGGGCTATTGGTAGAAGTTCAAGTGTTTGGGAAAATGCAAGTTTGTTTTCACCAGAGAGATTCTTAAAATCTGAAATTGATACTAAAGGTCATAATTTCGAGCTTACGCCATTTGGGGCTGGAAGGAGAATTTGTCCTGGTTTGTTGTTAGCTACAAAGGAGTTGTATTTGATGTTGGGTTCATTAATCAATTGTTTTAATTGGAAATTTGAAGATGGGACGGAAATTGATGATATGAACATGGAGGATAAATTTGGAATCACATTAGCGAAGGCTCAACCACTAAGAGTCATTCCAGAAAAAGTATGCAACTAGAGTTAGGAATTTGTTTATTTTATCATAGTACATAAGTATACTTCAACAGAAAAGATATATTGTATTATCATGCAGTTTTGATTTTTATTACTTTCTTCTTTCTTTCCATTGAATTAATGTTTATATATTGAATATAATTTATCAAGCTAGAAGAAGAGTAGTATAAGATAGGCATTTTATGTTTAGCATGAAGTTTATTGAACCATGTATGTGTGTAGTAGAGATGCATGGTGATATGAGCATTCCATGCATGAGTTTAGCATGATAGGACTAGAGCTTCTATAAATACGAGTGTCATGGTTTTGTAAGAGAACTAAGTTAAGTATAATGCATTGAAGTTCACATTTTATCATAATATCATTCACCTAGTTGGATCTATTTCACCCTCTAACTAACTTCGATTCAGCTATAACTAACTTTCAAGAATTACAATCCTATCATCAACTCATATTTCTTGTTGAGTTAAATATTATTCACCAGATCATCAACTCCGGCCCCGCTCCTTCTGCCGCTGCGACGTCTTCATTGACCGAAACTAGATAGATCGGTTGGACTTTGAAGCTTCTCCTAAGAGCATCTCCAATGGTGCAACTTACTTTGAGTTTTTTATGGGACCCACTAAGCCACATCATATTAAAAGAATTTATTTAATTTTTACTTTAATAAAAATTTGATATTGGGTCCCACAACTTTACCTCATAATTTGATTTGATTGGGTACTACAATCTTTTAGTTGTTGCAATGCAATGCAACTCTATTATGAGGTGGCAAGTACAGGTGGAGAACTCAATAGAAGAAACTACCATTGGAGATGGTCTAAGGAATCCAGTAAGATCGAGATGTTCTTTGGATTTGACACAACTCATGTTGCTGCTAGGTAAATCGTTGAACCTATTTCATTTTTTGGATAATTCATTTTTCTAATTGTTGAATTGACTCGGAGTTTTCAATATAGAGCAGAGGCTTTGAAGCTTTTATCTTAAGAATGTTCATTCACTATTTGATGAATTAATTTAGAGAGCTTATGATTGTGTTTTGTCTCCGAGTGGGACATCTACTGCCGCTTTAATTCAAGGAAAGTTTCTAATGGTTCCGCTTCAACGGTTTCGATGAATTACTCGAAGAATTTGAATTCTGGTTCTCGAGGTGCATGTTCCTTCATTTGCTGCTTCTTCTACCTTTGTTCATGTGGAGAGAAAAGTTTATGCAAAGGCTTCTAAGTTGTTCACAATAGATGATAGTTATGTGAGCAAGTCCAAGTATACATTTTACCCCTACGGGTATGGAATTGAACTGAATTTTGCACCCAAACCCCAAATAATGGATTCATCCTTAAAATCCACAACTGTTGCAAGTATAATATTTCAATATGTTGATTTAGTTAGTCATCTTATTGTTTGTTTAAGTAGCCATATTCAAGGTTTTTAATTGAGATAGTAATGATAACTTTTGGTTGTGCTGCAATTTTAAATATTATGCTGAATTGTGGTGTTGAATGTGTTTGATGTTTGATAATCCAGTGCAGAGAATTGAATCCATCATTTATGAGCAGAGGTTGGAAATTGACTAATTGCAGGCCGTAGAAAAAGGTTCCCTGGATCATTGAGTCGCTTGAGACCTGAGAAGAATCAAGTCCTGCCTCAGAATGGTGCTTATTGTGTAAGCTCAATGGAGTCCATGGATTCATTAAGATTTTTCCCTCAACAGGATAGAGAAGATGGCGCAAATAGCGATCTTAAAATTTTGGGCCTTAAAAATGGAAGGGTCCTACCGAAGGATCAGATTGGTAAAAGGTCTGACAGTCACCCGATGTCCCTAAGTATATTGCATGACAGCAGTTTAGCTACAATGTCTGGAAAGGATAACCGGTAAGTCTTCCATCAATTGTGCAATAGAATATTATTAGAAACTATATCAATTTGCTTGGTGAAGTCATTGCATGATTGGTGGACAAAGTAGCCAGCCGTCAATACAATACTAATGTGTGTAAATAGTGAGATATCTTTTGGATTGTTCGGTTGTTTTTGTCAAACTTCAGTTTATATTTGTTGCTTACTTCCATTGTTAATTATTTATTCTGCAGGGGTTATGAATCGGGTTCGGGAGGTAGAGGTTGTGGATTTTTATGTTGGAATATAAAGTCCAACATTAAAAGTCATTGTTAATTGTCTATTCTGCCATTGTTGCTATCCGAGCTTACGAACAGTGTTGATCCATCCTTCGATCTTCTTACACTCCTCCCTAAAGTCATTGCTTGTCTACAAGTAAGAATCTAGCTTATAATTAAAGGGAGGGAGTCATCACTCTTGAGAGTGGTAATATTTCTTGCGAGACTCTTTCTCTATAAGACACATGGTGCCATTAACATGCTCAAATTAATTCCCTTGGAATTCCTGTTGAGGAATTTATCACTCTTGGGATTGGTAATATTTCTTGCGAGACTCTTTCTCTGTAAGACACACAATGCCATTAGCTAATAATGCTAAAATTAATTCCACTAGAATTCTTGTTTGTCTCCAAGATCCTATGGTTCCCTATGCTTCATACAGTTTTATTGTTTCCCAAAGCTATAACAATTAATAACCGAAATTATCACTCCCAACTTAGATATTTGAAATATGCTAGCCTTAATAATCTCTTAATCTCACTGCAGAATATCAGGAAAAAGTTTGAGTCTACCCGAGAGCAGTCAGAGCTTTTATTCTTATTCTGATCATCATTTTAGCAATTAATGTTGTATATTTCCCTAATACTATGATTACATGCTAAACAATATGAAGAACCAGGCTGTTCATATTGCAAAAGTTTGTTTCATTTGTAATGTCATGTTGGGTTGGTAGTGAACATATTTATCCTATTAGCTTTTTAAAGTACTTATCATTATGAAATGTATCTGCAAACTAACATAAAAATGTAATTACTTTTATCTTCTGCTCAAATGAGGACTTGTGCTTTTATGTTGAGTTGCTTGAGTTAGCAATCCGCATGTTAGTTTGATATAAAGGAATAATAATTACTTTGTACTATTAAGAAGTGTTGAGAGTCTCACATTATATGTGATATAAACTTGAAAAAAGTAATTATTATTGAAAGACATTTAGACCTTATAAGTTGGTGTTGTAGGCACCGAGTTATGCCCAACTCAAATTATAATTAATAATAAAATACATCATAGAATATTATGGTGTATTGAAAGACATTTGTCACTATAGCGGTGAATTTGGTGAGACTAGAGTCATGGGAAGACTTAGCGCATTTTAAATAGAGTCGCCACCGTGCTTTATTGTTTCCAAAAAGGAATGGGTGAAAGAGCGAATAAAACCCATAAAAGTTTTTAAAATCAAAACTAATAAACTTATCAGAGCTCTGGCTACAGAGGGTTTGTTATATAAGGGGAATGTTTTAAGCACCCCTCATATCCATGGTACTCCATGGGAACCTCTTTGTTTTTGTGTTATTATCTTTTGTTTATAAATAACCTTTTTTTGTGAAAAATCCTATGTGAAAAACTTGTTTGAAATAGAGGGTGGGGATGGGAAGAGAAGTTTTTGAAAGTGAACTCGATACGATATCACATCTTAGGCCTACATACCCCTTATGTGCAATAGGGAAGTCAGAGCTTCTGTAGTTCCTCTTTTTTAAAAAAAAGAAAAAAAGGGGGCCAAAGTGGCTAAAATCTTTTTGGATGTGAGCTTTAAAATACTCACAAGTTTTTAAAAGAGGGTTAAGCTTTAAAATACTTAACAAGTTTAAAAGAAGATTAGGCTTTAAAATACCTAATAAGTTTAAAAGGTTAAACTTTAAAATACTTAACAAATTTAAAAGGAGATTAGGCTTTAAAATACCTAATAAGTTTAAAAGGTTAAGCTTTAAAATACTTAACAATTTTAAAACAAATCAAAGAAGGACCAAGCTTTAAAATACAAGGTCAATGGGTTAAGAGAAGTTTCACCGGGAATAATTCATCTCTTAACACCAAGGTTTAAAAACAAGATCAATGGAATCAAGAATAGTTTCACCGGTAATAATTCTATTCTTAATACTAAGGTTTCAAAACAAAAGGGTTTGGTTAAGATTTAACAATACTAAACGATAAATAAGTGAAAAGCTTTAAAATACCTTGCACAAACATAAAAGAGATTGGAAAAGAATTTAAGTACCTTGACAATTTAGTCAATATCATTCCCATCCTTTGGATAAAACATCAAGCTTAAACAATTAACAATAAATGCCTCATGTATGTACAAGAACAAACAAGTGAGTGTTAACAAGCAAGAGATGGATGTATCTAAATCCTTGGATTCAAATCATGTATGAATGATGAATGATTAATGTTATGATTAAACATTGGGTTAGATAAACAAAATATAACAATAAGTACAAATCACATGGATATAAAATCAACAAGTATATTTACAAGACAAGGTTTAACATTTAAGTACAAAACATGGATTAAAATCAACAAGTATGTACTAGCACAAATAAACATGGATAAACAAAGATCAACATGTTGAAATTTTTTTGGTTAGGATTTTAAACCTAAAGATTTTCAAATTAGGGTTTTAGAAATTAGGGTTTTGAAACAAACTCCTAAACCTAATTGATTTTAATTGTTAAATACCAAATTCTTTAACAGAATTGGTCTAAGGGTACATGAGAAAGTCAATGACATTCTAAGCTAACCCTAAACAAATATTTACAAAAATATACTAAGTCACTTTAGAAAAATATTCAAAAGGAAACATATTTTTGTAGATTTTTCATATATTAAAAGACTTGTTTTTGATTAATTTTAAAATGATGATAAAATAAATATTTTTGTGATTTTTTAACATGACATTAAAATAGACAACATAAATTAATCACACAAAAAAGAAGGGATTAAAAAGACCTAATCTACTATTTTTTTTTTTATGATTTTTTGAAGTTTAGTAAAAACTTAAATAAACAAGTGGTTAAAAAGACATGTTTTGGCCCTAGAAGGGTTTGAACCCAAGACACTCAGATTGCAACTCAAAACTTTACCAAGCCAGCTAGCGCGCGTGTTGATAACATAATTCACTCATTTCAATATAACACAAAACAAGTAGTGAAAATATAAAAAAAATAATAAGAGCGAAAATATAAAAAAAAATAATAAGCTTGTTACCAATTGGGCTGTTACGATGTAGTCGTAAGTGAATGGAAACTGATCATTATATTATTAAACACGCGCTAAAAATGAAGTTTAAAACTTCATCTTCTACCCTGCGCCAACAGCAACAACAACAACTTCAAACTTTTTCAGAAAATCGTGTTTCTTCATAACTCAACCATTTCCAAAAATGTAAGATGCAAACAAGCTTAGAATTCAATCACGAGTTTAACCATGTTATTAACAACAATTAAAACACACTTAAATACATGAATTTTATAAATAAAAACAGTGATGAACCCTAAAAAATCAAATTCAAATTAAATGCTTAAAACATACAATCCGGCCCTAAAAGCTTAAGGCTTTCCTTCCCTACATAGTTCTAAACAGAATGGTAACAAGAAATGCAACAATTGATGCCTTTACCACTAAGCTCGAGTTTAGAAAATATACCTCTGAAAATGGAGGTCTGGAGCGCAAATGAGAGCACCTGGGAATGCCTCAAGTATTCAGATAGCTCCTATGAACCTCAGGGAAGCTTTTGCAGTGCTCAAAAAGTCTTGATCACACCTGCAACTCAGAATTCGATTTCAACTTGAAACTGAAAAAGTTATGGTTAGTATGCTATGAAAATGGTGTTACAGATCAAGAACAGGTGTTTGGGTAGCTTCTATATGATGTTTAGAAGCTCTCTAAACTATAAGGCCTCAAAACGCACGAGTGGAATTGATTTTGGCAAGTTTGAGTTCAAAGGTTCTTTAATGGAGTTTTGAAGTGGTGATTTCTGGTTATAGGCTCTTGTCAAGTGTTTGGGTGTTATGGACAGTTTCTATATGTGATATAGAAGCTATGTGAAAGGTTATTTGAGTGGCTAAGTGTTTGGTTTGAGTTTTGACTTGTAATGAGCTTAAAGAAAGCTTTAATGGAGGTTAAAAGTGATTTTTGGTTTGGAAGTGTTTAGAAGGCTAAGGAAGGTATAGACACCTTCTAAATGATGTTTAGAAGTTGTCTAAACAATTAGTTGACACCCATAACTCTTAGAACAAGAATTCACTATAAAAGTGAAAAGATGGAAAAATGGAGAATTTCAAGTGAGGTATGACTTGGAGAATTTTGGTGTAATTGATGCAATGAGCAGTGCCCTCTATTTATAGGCAAGAATTAGGATTTGTGGGAGGAAAAATCTCAGAATTTTGAAGCTCCCATGTGACTTTGTACCATGTTGCTTCTTTGTGAAGAAATGAGAAAGTTATGGTTTCAATGGTGACGTACAAGCTTTAAGCATGCTTGCAAGGACTTTGATATGATCTTAGAGGCTTTCTTGTGAGATTCAAATTGCTTTTGGTGCAGAAGAGACATTCTAGTGGCTCAAGACAAGTTGACTTGTGAAAAAGCAATGCTTTACTAGAGTGGAAGTCATGACTTTAGTCCATAAATGGTATGAAACTTGGGCAAAGCTTAGAACACTTGGTCCATAGCTCAAAAGCAAGTGAAATCATCCGAGTTTGGCCATTTGAACAAGTTAGAATGGTTGCAAGAAAGGAATCTTTCAAATTTGAACAAGTTTGGTTCATAACTTCTTCACTTTCTTCATGTTCTTCTTCATTTTTAAGTGTTCATGGTGGCATATTGACAATCATATCTCATGAATGGAGTCATGGATTTTCATGCTACTTAACTCTTTGGAAAGCCCTTGCTACATACTTCAAATGAGTAGTTGAAAGTTTCCTCAAACTTCTTTTGGATCATTGAGAAAAATGGCCATAAAGTTAAGAAAAAAAATCCAAGTCAAACACTTGAAAAATTTTCTAAGTCTTTGAAAATTATCTTCTTAATTCCATATCTCTCAAAATAATCACTTTTTGAAAAAAGTTCCAATGTGATAAGTTATTTGTTTTGCCAAGATCTACAACTTTCATGTTGGGACATTTTTGAGTGTGTAAGCAAAATTTTGAGATCCATGAATTAGGTCAAAATACACTTAAAAACCCTAGTTTGACTTTTTGTTGACTTTTTTATTCTTGATGAATTCTTTGAATTTTCTTTGATCAAATGTCTTCAATATCCATATGATGATGATTTGGATCCTTAAAAGTCCATGGTTGACTATTTTTCTCAAAAGTCAAAGGTTGACTTGCATAGTTGACTTTTTTCAGATGAACTGCAGATTTGTGATTTCCTTATGAATCAAGATCTCCTCTCCAAATGAATGATATGAATGGAATATAATGTTGATTTGGATGCCCTTGAATCATATTTTGAGTCTTGGAACCATCTCCTGATTAAAAGTCAACCCTCCATAGAAATTAGGTCAAAAACCATAATTGGAGCTTCTGATGAACTTGAAGGTGATTGATCTTGCATTGACCCATCCTTGAGTTTTGATTTTGATTGAAGAACCCTTTGAATCATATATGAATGTTGAATTTCTTTGTGGGCCTCAAAACCCTAGTTTGCTCGATTTCTTCTTGATGAGTCTCCTGTCTTAGGACACAAGCAACAAACAACCATTTTTTTGTATTTTTTGTTAGCAAATGATAAATGCATGATGATAAGGATGATCCTAATATTTAAGCTATGGTGGGATCTCAGTGGTCAAAGATTGGGGTGCAACAGTCACCTAATAAGTTGGTGTTGTAGACACCGAGTTATGCCCAAATCAAATTATAATAATTAATAAGTAAAATATGAATTTCCATTGCTCCTCTCCAAGCTAGAGCATAGATATGGAAAACACTGATATGACAAACACAGAGTTTGTTGCAAGTTAAAGTTACCTTGGAGTGTGTTGGTAATGATCTTCCAACTGGTCATTTGGTTTGACAAAAGAGCTTGTAAATATGCCAAAAACAAACCTTCTCCTAGAAAACTGCCAATATATTTCAATATCTTTTGTTTATTTGTGGAATATCGGATTTTGGAAAATATGAAGTTCAATAAGATTACCATAGATTAGCACCATAGATCATATTTCACAAAACATCATATCCACCTGATTGATTTTAATCATATAAGTTAACATATAATGAAAGTCAAAAGTCTTTAGTCCTTGTTCTAGAAACAACATACTGTTTTGTTTTTCCATTTAGTAAAGTTTATCACTAGAAGAACTCAATGTCCAAAAGTTGATCTACTAATAGTAGATCCAGTCTAGTTACTAGTGAAGCATCAACATAAGTAACCATATCTTTAAGACCATTGTTTCCATAAACGAGATTGTTTCCATGACAGGGCTTAAATGAGACTTTGATACCATCTTTAGAATTGTGGTTGAGCCTAATTCAAATTTACAAAACGTGCTTGCATGGTGAGGATTGTCTCCACTTATAAACATATATTCTGGCGATATGTTATTGGATTTGAGACTCTTTAACATAATCAAATGGGATTCTTCCCCATTTTCAATATAATATACAAAGTTTTTTCTTTGGACACACGATTGACTCCAAGACACGTAATCCTAGAAGCGTCTGATTTAGAGTTCGATCATGTTAAAGGCTTCTATGATGATGGTTTTCTAGAAAAGTCTAGTGATGCTGATGCCAGTGACTGGGTGCTTAATGTAGCGATAGCAGTATACCCTGTTGCCTGCATGTGAGAGAATACTTACTTTTCACTATTAAAAGAAGTAATTAGTCTACTGAAAATATTTCCTAGGAAATTAAACCAGACACACACATGCCTATATTTAGTAAATAACATCTTAAATCTAACATTGTTATCACTATCTTTTTCAAGATTGTTGTCTGTATGTACTACATAGAAATAAAAGTCAACAGATTTTGACATAGTCTCCTGTGGTTAATTTGAATTGAGTCATATGCATTTTGCTAGTAAGGAAAACATCAAAGGAGTAAGTGATCCTCTGTAAGTTATCAAAACCAAAAACATCAATTGTTGAGACAAACTAATAAACCAATATACTGAAGCTAATGTAGATTAACTATAAAGTCACGTGATAATACATCCAAAGTTCAGCAGACATATCATTCTTAATTTTGTAATGTTTCGAATAACTATTTAAAATAGGTTTAAACAAATATAATATTTAAGATAATTATGTTCTTTGAATTTGATCAGCCAGTATTATGGGTTGTAAGAATCCAAATTCTCGACCAGTTCATCTCACACTTTAGTTGTTTGGTCCAGTTTTCATCATCTTACATACCATAACTTGGGTGATTAATGTACACTACTAGTCATGACATGGATCTTTATATTCAAGAGAGGTTAAAATAATGAAGCAACTCTTGTGTGTTTAACATGCAAGTGTATTTCTATTTTGATTGATCTTATATTAACTTGGTTAGATGAACTACCAATCTTATATGAACTTTGGTCTACCTTGTTTCAGGTACTGTATGACATAATTCAAAATGATGCAGAGACTGCCAAGAAGAAGTTCTATGAACTAAAGCTGGTCTTTCATGGAACTCGCAGATATGGTAGAATGAGCATTAGCCGGTCTTTCTGGCATTTGGGCAAGGCATTGAAACTATAATAAGTACATGGGTTTCAAAACTTTCTCCCTTCCAGAGTTCATCTGATCTGAATGCATGCATCTCAATATTTTGGGGTGGGGCAGTTTGAATGTTTGCTGTAGTAGTGTGATGTCATGCTATTTGTTATCCTCCCCCTTTGAACTTAGTTGCTTAATTGCATTTGTTCTGTTACAGAAATGCTGGTGAGGGAGTAATGGACTATGCTTAAGAGAAGCAATTCATCTTCTGATGCATATAGGCAAAAACAATGTTCATTTGGAAACATGCTGGTGAGGGAGGAATGGAGTTTAGTTATGGACACTAAGAATATTAACGATGAATTTTGAATGAATATATATTGTAAACTTATTTATCAAAATATAACAGAGACAGAGATCTATCTTCCATATTTAGTACTATTTATTTATAATTTTATTTGGTACTTATTTTGTTTAGTACACAAGATCTTGGTTGGCTGCAAAGCTACATGAAATTATGGTAGAAATTGAAAGGAAAGCATTCAGATGGTATCAATGGTGAGAATTTTTCATCCAAAATCCGACTTGAGAAGAGTACACAGAAAAAAGACAAATCAAGATTCAACTAATTGACATATTTTTAGCATTTGAAATATTATGACGAAATATTATGACTTTATATAAATATATATATATATATATATATATATATATATATATATATATATATATATATATATGAAATGTGATAACTAAAATATGGTGTAATATAGTCTATGAAATAGGGTGTAATTGGAATTAAATATAATATAATAAAACAGAGTGTAAATTATATTTTGAAAAAGGGTGTAAATTAGCATGTATTTACACCTGATTTTTATTAAAAATGGTGTAATTAAGAATATATTTACACCTAATTAATATCAAAATAGGGTGAAACTAAGAACGTATTACACCCAACTTTTTAATAAAATAGGGTGTAATTATGAACGTATTTACACCCGATTTTTTAATAAAATAAGGTGTAAGAACGTATTTACACCCGATTTTTAATAAAATAAAGTGTAATTAAGAACATATTTACACCCAATTTTTATTAAAATAGGGTGTAACGTAGAATGTATTTACACCCGATTTTTATTAAAAAAGGGTGTAACATATAATGAATTTACACCTTTTTCTCACCCGGTAAATATACACCTGTTTTTAATAATAAAAATCAGGTGTACATTTAATAAAAAACGGGTGTAAATTAATCTTTTTGTACTAGTGTACTTTATAGCTTATCATTTATTTTTTTTAAATAAGCAATTGATATAAGATATCGCACTAGGGGTGTAACCCTTTCAACAAAGAAACACCTAAGATATGAAACAACCCATAGGTGATTTGAACCACTCATAAAAGCTAGAAAAATTCAAAGGATTACAACTAGCTAACCAACTCCAAGATAAATACAAAACTTTGGAGAACACCACATCGAAACTATAAGGCACCTTATCAAAAATCATACCGTTTTTCATATGCCATAAGCTCCATGTAGTCGCGATCCAAATGGCATTAATCTTCAATCTAGAGTTCACACTTTTCACCTTTGATTGGATACTCTCAAAATCCATTAAGTCATTAATGGTGAAAGGCAATTTCATCCCCGTCCACACGAAAACCCTGCGCCAAATCTCCATAGAAACATTGCAAGAAAAGAATAAGTGATTCAAACCTTCCGGTAAATTCCTGCAAAATTCACAAGAGATATTAGTAGCATTGAAAGCTACTCCTCTTCTAATCAACAACTCTTTTGAGGGGAGTCTAGAAACCAAAAGTCTCCATGCAAAGATCTTGAATTTTAGAGGAACCGGCACTATCCACAAAACTTTCAAAGACTCCACGGTATTAACAGGCCAAGCTAGCTCCTTGTATTCTGCTGTCAAAGCTGACACGGAAGCTACCGAAAAATCTCCTGTTGCATTCAGCCTCCACTTAAACACATCCGGCCCGGAAATAGCCGGCGAAACTGCTGCTAGCAAGAGGCGCAGCTGCTGCCACTGCAGCAGGACATCACCGCTAGCAGCCTGCAGAGCCTCCTCCAAGCCTGTTCCGAACAGCCGCTGCAGCTGCCACTGAACAGCCCCGTCCACCCACTGAAACGCAACCTTCACAGTGGCCAATTTATTGGTTGACATATCAAACAGATCCGAGAATTTATTCCTAAGAGTTTGATCACCCAACCATAAACTAAACCAAAATAAAATGTGGTTTCCCTCCTTTAACTCACTCACAACACAAGCCGAGAAACCATCCTCACTAAAATCCACCTTTATGTCATTTGACAACATATCCCTCCACCAACTAGAATCATTCTTCTTGCACACTTCTCCTACCGTCGCTTGCACCTTAAGCTTCAAATCCTTATATTTAAACTCCAAGAAATCCCTCCAAATAGTTTTGTCCTCCGTTAAAATCCTCCATTTCCACTTTAAAAGAAGCGCTTGATTAATCTCCCCCACATCACGAACACCTAAACCCCCTTTATCCTTCGGCTTACACACCTTATCCCACCTCACCCAATGGATGCACCGCTTGTTGGCATTCCCACTCCATAAAAAATTACTCAAAATACTTCTAATCTCTTTAAGAACCGAACCCAGAGCTTTATAGAAAGATAGCGTGAAAGACGGAATAGCATTAAGAACGGCGTTGATAAGAATAACTCTCCCACCTATCGAGATGCTTTTACCCTTCCACGACGAAAGCCTACTCTTAAAGTTATTAATGACCCTCTCCCATATCTTCCTCCTCCGAGGATTCGCCCCCACCGTAATACCCAAGAACAATAAAGGAATCACCCCTTTCTTACAAGCAAGAAAGGTCGTTGCCGATCTCTTTCTTCCATTAATACCCATATAAATTTTAATTATTTTAAATGTACATTTAATTATTCATTATTTTAAGAAGTGTGAAAATTGCAAAGACAACACCTATATTGTGAGACGGAGGGAGTAGCTTATATAGTTTATAGCTTATCATATTTTCTTCCATTAATACCCATATAAATTTTAATTATTTTAAATGTACTTTTAATTATCAATTAAGAAATGTCTTTTTATGTCATTTTACATTTATTAATTAATTAAACCGCTAATTTTACCAAGCACTTTAATTAACTTATCATTTATTATTTATTAACCATTAGTTATAAGCTATAACCTATCATCTATAAGTCATCATCATAAGCTATAAACAATAACTTAGCTTATCACTCAACTGCTAATTTTAGCAAACAGAACCTTAATTGCTGGAATTTTAAAATGGATAGTGCATTTGTTTAAGTCTGTGATTGAATTGTTGGTTTGTTTTGTAATTGGGTACCTGTAGTACCCCTTTTTGAATACAAAGTCGCTGATTAAGAAAAAAAAAAATCCCATTTGTCAACACGAGAATATTATTATAGAAAGAAAGAGTACACATTTAAATGTAGTTACCTTTTTATTTGTTAGAACTAATTAAAATATAACATCTGAAAAGCAAGTATGTGTATGTCAAAAAAGTTGCACTCCCCTCACTAAGAGATCTGAATTCATCATTAAATATGAATGATAAGAATCTTTTTTCTCAAAGAAAATGAAAATTAGGAGTAAAAAAAGAAGAAAGAAATATTTTACTTGTAAAACAAGAGAAAAAAAAAAGTAGAAAGAAGAAAAAGCCTTTTTCTTGTCAAATTAAATAAAATGGAAGATATAAAAATTCAAGTTAGCCTAATTAAACAGCAATCGTATAAATGATCATCTATAATATTCAATTAATTTTTTCACAATACTTTTTCCTTGGAGGTTAGCCTCTTGAAAATGTGAGTTTTTCTTTTTCTTTCTCAAAGTCTTAATTCAAATATTGCTAAATGAGAACAATTTTGTGAAAGTCAATTATTGTATTTATTGTTTAGCTCTGCCGTTAAATAAATGAGTTCTACTTTTCTTTGTTAATATTAAACACATGTCAAAACACGCTGACATGGAAAGAGATATGTAGAGAACAGATGACCACATAACTAGCAACATTTGAAAATGTAAAACAACTATGAGAAAATTGCACTCATAAGAAAGAAAGAAGCAAGGTATGAACAGATTGTTTGAACCTTAAAGACTTTCAATTTAACAAAATATCCAGACTATGTTTCTAGACATATGAGGGTCAAAGAGGTAAAATTCATCTATATTTATTCTTTGAAATACTTGTGCTCTAATATTCGTAGTTTCTGACGATGATTTATTTTTTCTACAGGACCGTGATGCTTTAAAATACATCAATCACGGTCGGAAGATTCCGAGATTGCATCAACCTCAAGAGTAGTGGTTTCACAATGTGATGTACCTATTTAGGCTGCGAGACTTTTGCATGACCGATTATTCTACTATTAACCATTGTGTGTTGTCTACATTCGTTGATAGATGACACTTTGAGATGTCATCTTTTCATCCTCCACATGGTGAGATGTCCATCACACTAGATGTTGTCTAATACGTGTTACATCTACCGATTAAGGGAAGACTATTAGGACACAAGATTATCGCAGTCGAGACACTAGAGACGATGTTGACCTATCAGGAACTGGTCTATGGGATGCCCTAAAGGAGATAGAAGACACCCAACGATGTCATGCTAGGTTTGGATTCTGAAGAGGTTGTATGCACAATGTGGACCGTCCTTTCGGGCCATACCCCTCCGTGGGTGGGATACGTGAACTGACTCCTTTTTTTGTCGATCGGACGCTTTCGCGTCACTTTTGAAAAAGTTTACAGAGTCGCCACCGACCTTTTATTTTATCCAATGAAGGAAAGGTTTATAAAAGAAACAGAAAAAAGACCTTTGAGAGATTCTGGGTAAGGGGGTAGGTTATACAAAGGGAAGGTGTTAGCACCCTTTGTATCCATGGTTATCCATGGGCTCTTTAGTTTGCTTAGCTCATTTGCTTTACTTTTCAATTGATTCGGAATGCTTTACCTGTGTTTTTGAAATACCTTTGCAAATAGAATTTGTAATGATCCTTGTGCGGATATATACAAATGCTTGTTTATCTTTCGAAAGATGTTTTGAAAAGATCGTTAATTTTGTAATGATCCGTGTTTGGATGTATACAAAATATTGTCTTTTGGAAAATTTGTTTTGAAAAACAACAGTGTATGAGAATTTTGTTTGTTTTGATTTTGAGCAAGCAAACTAGGAGGTCTACCCTGAGTTAGGAGGTCTTTATCCTTGTTCCCTTTAAAAATCTATCCATTCGTCGGATATAAACAAAAGGTTCGATTTTGTACTCGAAACAGTAGAGATGTGACTTTGATTTGGAAAAGAGTGAAAAGGGGTTACCCTAGGAGGTGCAAATGTGATTGTGATTGAATTCAGATATTTATCTTTGAAGTTAGTGATCTGACGGTTCAGTTTTATCTTTGACATACACGCAGTTTATATGGGTGCTGGAAATTAAAATGCGGAAATGTAAAGTGCAGAAAGTAAATCTACGCTATTACATCGATTGTGCGGGAAATGTAAACTAGCCTATTTACATGAATTTGACATCCTATACATTTATCTAGGAATTTTAAATTGCAAGAAATAAAAGGCATATTTTTTGGATTTTTTATGATTTATTTTAAATATAATTAATGCATGATTAATTAATTTTAAAATAAAGAAAAGATGAAAAAAAGATCAAACTTAGAAAATAAGTTTAGAATATGTACAAAATGTTTGTTAATTGATTTTAGAACAAAACTAATTTTTTGGAATTTTTGAAATTTGTTTTTGGATATTTTAAGTTAATTAAAACATAATTATGCAAATAATTACACAAATAATTAAAACTTAAAGAGAAAATTATCCTAAATATGTACAAAATTAGTTTATGATATATAAACAATATTTGATATAAAGAACAATTTTTTTTATGATTTTTTGACTAATTAAAATAATTAATAAGCAAATATATAAATACATACTAATTAATTATGAAAAATATTGAAATTTTGAAGAAAAATAAAATATTTTTTGTTTCAGAAAATAATTAATTATTTTAGAAGTTTAAAATATTTTTTGTGGAATTTTTTAGATTTTTTTAACTATTTTTAATTAATTTTGCAATAAAATTAAAATCAAAGTAGAAAATATAAAAAGGATGTGATCTGGTGTGGTATGGCTGAGAGTCCATGGTGTGCAGGCGTGTTGTGATGCGTTGGATGAGATTTAAATGAAATCAGATGGCTCTGGTTGTGAGGGGCATGGGATTCAGTGGACCTGCAACACACGTGATTAGAGAAAGATTTAAAAAACGCGCGCGCTTGGCTGGCCAACCAGAGCTTGCCACGCATCATCTTCTTCGTTCAAATCTCTGCAACCGTAGGTAAAACCTTTACCTACAGTCATTTTTCGTCACTAAAGCTCCTGCAAATTAAAAATCATGAAATATGCAAGATAAATATAATATGAGACCATGGATCAACTGCAAATGATCCACTGAACACAACTATGGCCTTATTTTCTTCTGATTTTGCCTTAAAAGGAAACCCCCGTTTTGAAGTCGTGAAACCCTAAAATGGTAACTTCATGTGTAAGCATCTAAAACTCAATTAAAGTTCCAGAAATGATCTACACACCACACCAAGTTCAAATATAGGTCTACATCGTGTTAGATATGCGTGTGTTATGAGATTTTGACAAGTTTTACTTTGAATGAATCGTGACCTGTAGTGCTTGATTCAAGTAGTTTCAGAGCTTGCAATTGATTGAGATAGCTTTAGTGATGTTCAAGGATGATATTTGAATGCTTAGTTTGTATTAAAATGGACTGAAATTAAAAATTCGAATTTGAAATTTCTTTGAAATTTTTCAAGTGTTTACAAGTGTGTTATGAGCTAAGCTTTGCCTCCGAACTTGTCTCCTTATTACTGAACTAAGATAGCCTATTTATAAGCTTTGTGTGCTTAGAAATAAAGCTAATATATGCTATAGTTGCCTTTGTTGAAACTTGGCTTTTTTAATATTAAAAAAGCTTGAATTCTTGACCAAGTCACCTTGCCTTCAATGCACCTGCCTTGCCCTTCAATTTTCTGCAGAAAGATGAAGATTCCTTGAGGTGAGTTATGCTTGGAGATCAAGCAACCATTATCCATGCATTTTCCTTTTAATTTTAATCTTAAAGTAAGATAAAATCATGCAAAAAATGGACAATAAAGGTATGGGCTTAATCTTGGTCGTGGGAGGCCCATAGTAACATGGCAAAGATGTTTGGACCATAAAAACTTGGCATCTTTTGGAAAAAAAACATTTTTGAGCAATGTTGATTTCATGCATTTTCCCAAAATTTAGCCAACTTCAACAAGGTGTAAATCCTTCAATTTTTGTCATATGAAGGAGATCTTGCACTTTTTAGAAACCTCAAAGAGTCCTCTAACCAATGTCTTTGGTCTCATGTCAAAATGATTTTTGAAGCTCCTTGTGTGTCCTTTTGAAAAAAGTGTCTTTTTGTTGACTTTGAAAATGACCTGTAATGTCTTTGGTCATATTTTTCAAATGGTGAATCCAATGACCATGGGATCAATGGCATTTGAAAGATAATTGAATTTCCTTCAAAACAAGCTTTGGTTTGAATTTTTTGGATGAAGGATGAGAGAGTTATGATCAGTCAAAGTTGAGTTGACTTTTCAGGCAAAAACCCTAATTTTGAATCTTAGGGTTTTGTTGATTTTTGATCTTTCCTTGATGAATTGTGATCATCCAATGATCAAATGTTGAATCCTTTGACAAAATATGGACTTTGACAAAAAATTTCATTTTTGACTGTCAGTTGACTTTTTTGGTCAAACGGGTCGTCTGTTGACTGTTTGAGCTGCTGACGGTGCGTCTGAGTGAATTGAAGTTTGAAAATTTGTATGATGGTACTTTGAGATGTATGGATGTATATGAAATCCATTTGAGCTCTCAAAACTTGTTGCTCCTGTTAAAACAAGAAAAACCCTGGTTAGGGACTGTTTGTGTAGGAGACAGTTAAGCGTACCTGATTTTTGTGCAGTGCTGAGTTTCTGCTAATCGTGTGATATTCAGAAGACTTCTAACACAAAAATCTTTGAAAATTTGAATTGTGAATGATTGATTTGATTGATTGTACAAATCACTGTGAATTGTACCGTCCGCAGTTTGTCTGTCAACCGACTGTTCGTGTACTGAAGCAGCAGTTAAAGTGAAAAAAAAAAATCAACTGTCAAAGTTAATTTTCTTTTTTTGTTGTTATTTTTGTTTTTGTTATATGTGAAGCATGAAAAATTTATTTACATGACTTGTTAGAAAACAGAAACATAATAACAGATATTTACAGTATGCGGGTAAAATTACCGATAATAACCTGAAAATTGTTTACTGCACAGAAATAGAAATATTTGACTGGCAGAAAACACACAAGTTAAGATTTGATTTTTGGAAAAAGAGATTTGAAAAGATTTTGAAAATAATGGAATATAGTACAAAAGTTAGTGGGAAACCAAAAACAATTGTTACCAGTATAGTGTGAGTTTCCTGCTTCTGCGCCTGCAAAAAGAGTTAACTCTGCATGATTGTGTTAGTACTATTTATCTGTAAATAAATAAATAGTATTTGTGATGTAATGAACAGTATTTGGCGTTTGCGTAAGAATAAATTCCTCTGTAAGCCAAGCTACTGTATAAGAAAAGTTTCTGAAATTTAAGTACTTCATATGCTAGGATATTTGAAATAAAAATCCATGATTATATGAAACTCTTAATTTTCAGATTGGAGTTTTCTTGAAAAGAAGTGGGCAAATTTTGGGGTATAACAGTTGCCCCTATTCAATCTTCTTAAACCTGAAGAGATTGTCTGAAATCTGAGGGTAGAAGATAATTGAATAAATAGATGCCCTGAAAATTTGCACTTACCTTGATCAGCTGAGATGTTGGAAGTTGCATTTGAATGTTGTCTGTGAAATGTTGTTGGCAGATTGAAACATTACCTGAGATGGGCTTTCGGATGCCACCTGGACAATGTGTTGATGGTTTGTTCATCAGAATGAATCTGTTGATTATATCTTGATGAAGGATTTGAAAGTTGATCATTGTGGAACCGTTTGAGGTATCACTTTAGATCTGCAATGTTAGATCGTTCTGGAACCGTCTGGGGTTTCGCCTTAGATCTGCAATGTTAGATCGTTCTGGAACCGTCTGAGGTTTCGCCTTAGATCTGTAATGCTAGATCGTTCTGGAACCGTCGGAGGTATCGCCTTAGATCTGAAATGCTAGATCGTTCTGGAACCGTCTGAGGTATCGCCTTAGATCTGAAATGCTAGATCGTTCTGGAACCGTCTGAGGTATCGCCTTAGATCTGAAATGCTAGATCGTTCTGGAACCGTTTGAGGTATCGCCTTAGATCTGTAATGTTAGATCGTTCTGGAACCGTTTGAGGTATCGCCTTAGATCTGTAATGCTAGATCGTTCTGGAACCGTCTGAGGTATCAACTTTGATCTGTGATGTTAGATCGTTCTGGAACCGTCTGAGGTATCGCCTTAGATCTGTAATGTTAGATCGTTCTGGAACCGTCTGAGGTTTCAACTTTGATCTGTGATGTTAGATCGTTTTGGAACCGTCGGAGGTATCGCCTTAGATCTGAAATGCTAGATCGTTCTGGAACCGTCTGAGGTATCGCCTTAGACTAGCAATGTTAGATGATAAATGAGTTGAGAATGAGAGTTCTTCAGAGTGAATCTTTGGTTTGATTGTATCTGAAAGAATCGTTCATGGAATTCAGGTGAACACGGCATGTGATTGAGAACATCTTTGTTGAAGATATCTGCCTACCTGAAAAATCAAGTTAATAATATGCGATGTCTATGATGCATGTATGATATGAGATATTCCCGGAGAAATATGCATGTTATGTTGTGTATGAATATGCGTATGATGCATGATTGTGAATATGATGTATGAATATGATGTATGAATGTGAATATGTGAATGTGAATATGTGAATGTGATGTCAAGCTTCTAATTGGAAAAATAAATTCCCACTAGTCAGCTGGACATGAATGTATTGTGATCGTTGATGATCTTTTGTCTTGCTTGAGTACCCTCGTCTGGGGAAATTCTTTGAGAACCAGGATATTCTATTGAAGGATCTTTGACTACTGCTTGGGGAACCAAAGGTAACTGGAAGCTCTGATGCCCTTTCAAATGGGAATGAGGAAGATGCATAATCCTCCGATGCACTATCTGACCAAGTCCGGGTGCGGGGATCACACCTTCTGAAGATAGTAATCTGGAACAACCCTGCTGAGGAATAAGACTTCTTTCGAAAGAAAAATCTTTTTGAGGGATTTGTTGAGGAATGTGTCTCCATTGGGGAAACTTCCTTCTGATGCTGGTTTAGGATAATGTCCAAATAATTGGGACATGTCCGGAATGCTATTCCTGTTTTTCCTGGTAAACATCAATCATATTCAAATGCATATGTTCACTCAAAATATCATTGGGATGCTCGCGTTTTCAAAACAGAAAAAATGAAAATGTTAGTTATAAGCTGCATTGATTTTTGAAAAGGTGCCGTGATAGGCGGATTAGTATAGGGAGACAACAATCCTAGAAGTAGGAAATTGTCAGAAAGTTTTGAAAAGTATTTATGAAAAGAAATAGCTATGTGAGAACGATCCAGTCAAGTTTCAATTCTGCTATTGCCAATCTGTCTTCGAGCATCTCATCCCTCACTTGTTGGAAGAAAGTGATTGGACTGATCGGCGTCTTTGAGGTGTTGAACCTTGTCGGTGAGTAGGCAGCTGAGCGGGACATAGTTGTATGCTTTATTCCCTAATTTTTGCCTAGGCTGCCCTTTCAGGTTTTCAGCCTACCGGGATTGTATTTGTTTTGTCTCTAATTTTTGCCTGGATCGCCCTTTCGGGTTTTCAATCCACCGAGACGCTCATTTTTGCCTAAGTTGCCCTTTCAGGTTTTCAACTTAGCGAGCTGTATATTTTTTTTTAAGCAAAGTACTTTTTGACTATGTCCGCATTCACAGGGTGTGGGAAATCCTCGCCATCCATGGTGGTAAGCAACATGGCACCGCCGGAGAATATTTTCTTGATTATGAATGGTCCCTCGTAGGTGGGGGTCCATTTGCCTCTGGGATCACCTTGTGGTAAGATGATGCGTTTGATAACCAAGCCACCAGTTTGGTATGCTTGACTTTTGACTTTCTTGTTGAATGCTTTGATCATGCGCTTTTGGTATAGCTGGCCATGACAGATAGCTGCAAGTCTTTTCTCATCGATCAAGTGTATTTGGTCGAATCGAGTTTGAATCCAATCGTCTTCGTCTAGATCGGCTTCTTTCATGATCCTTAAGGAAGGAATCTGGATTTCGATTGGGAGAACTGTTTCCATACCGTAGACTAACGAGAATGGAGTTGCCCCTGTTGAAGTACGCGCAGATGTGCGATAACCATGAAGAGCAAAAGGTAACATCTCATGCCAGTCTTTGTAGGTTACTGTCATCTTTTGTATGATTTTCTTGATGTTTTTGTTGGCGGCTTCGACAGCGCCGTTCATCTTTGGTCGATATGGAGAAGAATTATGATGTTTGATCTGGAACTGCGTGCAGAGTTCAGTAATCATTTTGTTGTTTAGATTTGTGCCATTGTCAGTGATGATCCTTTCGGGGATGCCGTACCGACAAATGAGATTGTGCTTGATAAACCTGGCTACCACATTCTTGGTGACAGAAGCATATGAAGCTGCCTCTACCCACTTTGTGAAGTAGTCAATAGCGACCAGGATAAAGCGATGTCCGTTGGAAGCAGTAGGTTTGATTTCTCCAATCATATCAATACCCCACATTGCGAAAGGCCAAGGAGCCGTCAGAACGTTTAATGGAACTGGAGGTACATGCACTTTGTCGGCATATATCTGGCATTTGTGACAAGTTTTGGAATGATGATGGCAATCTGTTTCCATGGTAGACCAGTAGTAACCTGCTCTCAAGATCTTTTTAGCCATTGTATGTCCGTTGGAATGAGTACCGAAGGTACCATTGTGTATGTCTTCCATGATTTGTTCTGCTTCCTTCTTGTTTACGCAACGAAGTAAAGTCGAGTCATGGTTGCGCTTGTACAAAGTTCCATTGCTTAGGAAGAATTTGGAGGCAAATCTCCTTAGAAACTTTCTGTCGTTAATAGATGCCCCTTCAGGGTACTCCTGGGTTTCGAGATACCTTTGTATTTCATGGAACCATGATTTGTCTTCCATTTGTTTGGTATCGATCTCATTGCAATAGGCTGGTTCGTCTTGCCTGTAAATGGTGATCATAGGAGCTTCGTCGTCCCAATTGACTTTGAACATGGATGACATGGTAGCTAAGGCCTCAGCTAGTTGATTTTCTTCGCGTGGGATGTGTTCGAAAGTGATCTCCTCGAAGTAAGGAATCAAACTCAACACATGTTCTTTGTATGGAATTAGATTTGGGTGCTTTGTGTCCCATTCCCCTTTGACTTGGTAGATTACCAAGGCCGAGTCTCCGTAGACTTCAAGGAATTTGATTTTTAGATCAATTGCAGCTTTGAGACCCAGAATGCATGCTTCGTATTCGGCTATATTGTTGGTGCAATTGAAACACAATCTGGCGGTGAAGGGTGTATGACCTCCTGTGGGGGAAATGATCACAGCTCCGATGCCATTGCCGAGCGCATTAGAAGCTCCGTCAAAAACCATAGTCCATCGGGATCCTGGTTGTTTGTAGTCATTGACTAGCATAATGTCTTCGTCTGGGAAGTCAAAGTTCAATGCCTGATAATCATCTACTGCTTGATGAGCTAAATGATCAGCTACCACACTTCCTTTGATTGCTTTTTGCGAAGTGTATTGAATGTCATATTCTGTTAGGATCATTTGCCATCTTGCAATCCTTCCAGAGAGAGCAGGTTTTTCGAACACGTATTTGATTGGATCCATCTTGGAGATCAGGAAAGTGGTGTGATTTAGCATATACTGTCTTAGTCGGCGAGCCGCCCATGCTAAGGCACAGCAAGTTTTTTCGAGTAGTGAGTATCTTGTTTCACAATCGGTAAACTTTTTGCTAAGATAGTAGATTGCGTGCTCCTTTCGACCGGAATCGTCATGTTGTCCGAGTACACACCCCATTGAATCTTCTAACACAGTTAGGTACATTATCAGAGGTCTGCCTTCCACAGGAGGTAACAAGATTGGCGGTTTTTGAAGGTATTCTTTGATTTTATCAAAGGCTAACTGGCATTTGTCATTCCATCTTTCCACTTGATCTTTCTTCAGTAATTTGAAGATTGGCACACAAGTAGGAGTCATATGGGCAATGAATCTGGCTATGTAGTTTAGACGTCCCAAGAATCCTCTGACTTGTTTCTCGGTACGGGGTATAGGCATTTCTTGAATGGCTTTGACCTTGGCAGGATCAACCTCAATACCTTTACTGCTGACGATGAAACCTAAGAGTTTACCGGATCTTACTCCAAAGGTACACTTGTTCGGGTTCAGTCGCAATCTGTATTTCTTGAGTCTGTCAAACAGCTTGTGTAAATGACTCAAATGTTCTTCTTCGGTGTTGGATTTTGCGATCATGTCATCGACATACACCTCTATTTCCTGATGAATCATATCATGAAATAGTGTTACCATTGCTCGTTGGTAGGTAGCTCCGGCGTTTTTCAGACCAAAGGGCATTACTTTGTAACAAAAGGTTCCCCAGGGAGTTGTGAAGGTTGTTTTTTCCATGTCTTCGGGTGCCATCTTGATTTGATTGTACCCTGAGAATCCGTCCATAAAGGAGAATACCTTGCATTGTGCGGTATTGTCAACCAGTACATCGATGTGTGGTAAAGGGAAATCATCTTTGGGGCTTGCCCGGTTCAGATCTCTGTAGTCTACACACATTCTGACTTTCCCGTCTTTTTTGGGTACAGGCACGATGTTAGCTATCCAAGGAGGATAACTTACAACTTTTAGGAATCCGGCATTGAATTGTTTTTCAACCTCGTCTTTGATCTTTTTTGACATATCAGGCTTACTCCTTCGCAGTCTCTGTTTGACCGGAGTGCTTCCTTCTTTGATTGGCAGGCGATGAACTACAATGTCCGTGTCAAGGCCAGGCATATCTTGATAAGACCAGGCGAATATCTCGGCGTAGTCTTGCAACAATTGAATCAGTCTTTGCTTGACACTGTTTTCTAAGTCAGCCCCAATTCTGACCTCTTTCTTTTCTTCGTCACTGCCTAAGTTGATGACCTCAATCGGCTCCTCATGAGGCTGTATGGCTTTTTCTTCTTGTTCTAGAAGTCTTGCAATTTCTCTTGGCACTTCACAATCTTCCTCACTTTCGTCCTCAGTTTGGTAGATCGGATTTTCAAAGTCATGACGGGCAATAGCAGAGTCGTTATTGACTGGATCCAGCGTGTATGTGAATCTGCATGGTAGATATGTGAGTGTGTATGAAGAGAAAAACATAGCTAATTGAAAGCGAATAAAGAAAGAAAAAGGATCACAAAATTTTGAACATGCAAGCATCCCATGATTTTATTGAATGCACATAATCATGATATGACAAACCCTTTTTATAGCAGGACCGTTGTGCTAAGGCACACGGCTTTCAAGCTCATGGTTCGATTGTTCAGGAACCACTTTTATCTTTGCACAATATACACAAAGAAAACAGGAAATGGCATTTACTCCTGATCAAAGGAGATCACATCCTCTGCTTTCCAGTTGTTCAATCCACTGTTGTTAGCAAGGAGCACCCAGCTGTTCCAGTTGCAGTTGTTCTTTTCGTCTTCCGTAGCATTGATTCCGCTAGTGGGAAAATGCGTAGGTAATTCCTCAAGATAGGTTGGATGATTTGTTGGATATGAGAATCCAGGTGGAGGTCCCTCTATTGGCTGAGCGAGATGCTCGATAAGGCCGTCCCATGCAGTAGGAATGATGTTTTGAATAGAGACTTGTGCATCCTGATAAGGAGTGTACTGTGACAGAAAATAACCTTCGTTGTTTGGCATCTTCCTGGCTTCTTCAAGAGCGAAGTTGTCGTCGTACTGTTCGTCCCATCCAGTCGGGACAATGTCTTTGATGGGAGTTGAAAAGCTCGGAGGAGCGGAATATTTCACCATATAGTCGTATTTGCCGCTGGGTTCTCCTAGCGTGTCCCATACTTCTTTGGGTGGATTTTGATATTGCTGAGTGACGGGACTTGTGATACTTCCGTCATTTTGATTACCCTCTTCTGTTGGAGTAAGATCTTCCAGAGCAATGTAAGAATTCTGAGGTGTGATATACTGGTAGTTGTAACCGTCATTTGGTCCTCCCACAGCATCCCACATTCCCATGGTAATGGGTGGAATTTCGTCTGGATATGGCTGAATGATGTGGTTCAAGTATGTCCCTTCATCATCAATGGCGTTTACTTCTTGGCTGGCGAAGTGTGATATTAACCCTTCAGAGCGAGGATTTTGATCATTCTTTTGATTTTCACCATTATAGCCCAGACCTAGCTTGTCGGACTTGTAGGGTATATCAGGGAGTTGTCCCCATACTGTGCGATCACCCTGTTCAATCATGGCTTTGGCATCTTTGAGAGAAGCCATAGTTGTAGCTGGAGTAGCAGGAATATGCTTGGTGGTAGAGATATCTGGAGATACAACCTCAAAAGCTTGATACGGAGTTTCGATGGATTCGCCCTCCATCTCAACATACTTGTCGTTGCTCAAGTGACTGACCATATATTCTTCTTCGCCATAGACTGTGACAACCTTTCCTTTTACTGGGTATTTTAACTTCTGATGCAGGGTAGAAGTTACAGCGTTTGCCCCATGTATCCAAGGGCGTCCTAGTAAACAGGAGTATGTTGGAAGAACGTCTATTACGGAAAAGATAACATCGAAAGTTTGAGAGCCCACTCTGATTGGGAGCTTAACTTCTCCGTACACCGTTCTTGTTGACCCATCGAAGGCTCTTACAACCACATTACTTGGTTGTAGCACAACTCCTTTGAAGTCAAGTTTTTCCAGTATTACCTTTGGTAACACGTTTAGAGAGGAACCATTGTCTATTAGCACATGAGACAGAGTGGTGCCGTTGCATTCGATAGAGATGTGCAGGGCCTTGTTGTGATTTCTTCCAGCAGGAGTTAGATCCACATCAGAGAAACCAAGACCATTGGGCACTGTAAGACTGGCGACACAATTCTCAAATTGGTCGATTGGGATTTCTTGAGGTACATGCGCAGCTTGAAGGAACTTCATCAGAGCTTTAGCATGAGCTTCTGAATACTTTAGCAGAGATAGCATTGAGATTTTTGAAGCAGTATGCCCCAGTTGTTCGACAATATTGTAATCACTTTTGCAGATGATTTTCAATATTTCCTCCATTTCTTGCTTTGATGGATTCTCAGCAGTGATCTCCACCGGGGTTTGAATTTGTTCAACTTGTGGCTCTTTGCCTCGAGTGTTGATATCTGGAATAGGAATTGGAACCTGGATTGGACTAGCAGCAATATTTGGAGAAATTTCCGGTGAAAAGATTCTTCCACTTCTCGTGATCTTGCTAGTGCCTGCAATGTTACTTAGTGTTGCGTCCTCTTTAGTCGAGGGATCCTGCTTAACTCCATGAATGTAAACATTAGTGTCATATCCCCATGGGACAGCTTTGTCTGAGGAGTATGGAAATGGAGTTGGTCTAGCAATGACTACTGATGCCACTTTGAGTGTAGCAGAAAGTTTGAATGGAGCCTTGGTAGAGATTTTGAATGGTAAGCTGGAGATTACTGAGGCATCCTCTATTCTTATCCCGTTTGCAAAGACTTCGCACAGTACGTCCATAGAAGGGAGTCTCTCAAACATAATGATACGGCGATCCATCCATTTTTGAATTCCCATCCTCAGATTTTCACAACCATTGGGCAGGCAAGTGCAATAAAAGCAGTCGGGGTCACACCCTGGAAAGTAACCAGCTCGGATTAGCTTTCCTTTGACTTCGCAGAGTGGAGTTGATAATTCGTTCACATCATAAATGTAAACTGTGTCTATGATAGCATTAACAGTTTTGTCATGCTTTGGCATAGGTGCTGTGATGACATTTGGAGTTTCTGGAGGATCGAACTCAATTTCTCCAGCATCTATCATGTCTTGGATTTTATTTTTCAGGGCCCAGCAGTGATCTGCGTCATGTCCTGGACAGTTTGAATGATAGGCACATGTTGCATCAGGGCGATAATTCAGAGAAGAAGTATTGACATTCTTCGGAGGACCCCTTAATGTGATCAGATCCGCTTTAAGCAAGTGCTGCAATGCCTGAGAGATTGGCATGTTGATTTTGGTGAAAGTTCTTCTTGGTGCATCTGGTCGATGCGTATATTTTGGCTGTTGATCTTTTTGAGGTGCAGATGCGGAGATCATAACTGCCCCTACAGATTGATGCTGATCACTTTTGTGACTTGTCTGAATTTGCGCTGTATTGACCTCATTTTTGATGGGCCTTTTTGTAGTACCAGAGGAGGATCCTACTTGAATTTTTCCATTTCGAATGCCGCTTTCGACACGTTCTCCGGTTAGTATCAAGTCAGTGAAACCTGATGATGAACTTCCCAGCAAATGGCTATAGAAAGGGCCAGTTAAAGTGCCCATGAACATGTCGACTAGTTCGCGATCAGATAAGGGTGGTTGAACCCTTCCAGCCATATCTCTCCACTTTTGTGCATATTCTTTGAAACTTTCTTTTGGTCCCATAGACATGCCTCGCAATTGAGTACGAGTGGGTGTAAGATCAGCATTGTATTGGTACTGTTTGTAAAAAGCAGCAGCTAATTCTTCCCAAGTATGAACCTTGGTATTTTCTAGCTGGTAGTACCATTCGAGTTGTGTACCCGACAGACTTTCTTGGAAAAAGTGAATCCACAATTTGTTATCTGTTGTATGAGGTTGTATCTTCCTCACATAAGATCTCAAATGTAGTTTTGGACAAGAAACTCCATCATACTTTGCAAAGGTTGGAACTTTGAATTTTGGAGGGATGACAACATCCGACACGAGTCCCAGATCATTGAAATCTAAGCCAGGTATTTTTTGTATTTCCATAGCTTTCATACGATCCTCCAACTGTTGGTATTTGTCATCATCCTGTTCGTCTCCAGAATGATCTTCTTCTTCATTCGAAGAGAGAGAGGGTTTAGCAGAACCCTGGTTGCTTTGATTATCTTCTTGTTCACCATCACCGACTATTTCAGGGATTGGTGGCTTTTTGATCTTTTTGACAGGGATCTTGATCTTCCTTTTCAGGTAACTCAAGCCTGCAGATTCTTTGGGCTTCTTCTTCTTCTTGAGTATCAGGGCTTTCAGCTCTTGTTGCCCCTTTGCCAGTTCCAGAATTGCCACTTGAACTTGGGCATTCTGTACTTCGAGATTCTTGATGCTTGCCTCAGATTCCATCTCTTCTGACTGAAATAAACAGCGAAGAGATGAGAAACCCGTCATGTGAACCTGTTATGAAATGTGTATGACTGGATGCCATGTGTATGCAATGTATGAAATGCAAATGCAATGTATATGAATGCAATGTATGAAATGTATATGCAATGCATGAAGTGAAATGTGTGTGCAATTTTTCAAGGATCTTAGAGTTTAGATTTGTTAAAGAAGAAACAAACGTTAGTTAATCAATTTATTCTTTTTTCTTTGCCTCATTTGGGCTTACAAGACAGAAAATAAAATAAATGATCTTTCAGGTCTCCCGTGGGCGCTTTTTCTTTGTCCCCAGGAATGCGTTGATTCTTTGTTCTTCTTGAAGCTGTCTGGTGAGCTCGAATAGCCTTCTCTCATAGTCCTGACAGTGTTCTTTGAAGGTGTCTCTTTCCTCTTTGAGTTGAACCCAGGATTTTTGCAACTCTTCCAAGTCAGTTGGCATATCCGGGTGTAGAATAACTTGAGGTTCGTAACCTTCGACTTCTGATTTGATAGTCACAGGTAGAACAGCGGGATAGGGCATCATGAGTTTTTGAGCATGAGTACGCACCCATCTGAGGTAAAGTTCCATAGGAATAGAATTCCATTGCCCCAGAGTTTTGCTTTCTATTCTATAGACACTGTCCCAAGCCTGTATGAATCTTCGTCGGTGTCTGTGAGAATCATTCTCGTAATCAAACACAATGCCACGGATAATCATGTCATGAGGACCGTTGCTTCTTGCATATCCGAATTGGCGTAGAGCTAGAGAGGGATTGTAAGTGATACCTCCTTTAATGCCAAGGAGTGGCACGTTAGGGTATTCTCCACAATGATCAATGATAGTAATGTCTCTTTGAAAGAAGTTGTTCCATCGGATATCTGAATGAGATAAAGACATGATTCTGTAAGACCATTGTGCTCTTTGTTCATTTCTCAGTACTGATCGGGGAAGATGACATGTAAACCACCTAGCCAGCAGTGGTATACAGCACATGAGAGTTCCTCGTTTCTTCATGGTACGAGTGTGTAGAGAGTGTAGGATGTCTCCCAGCAATGTTGGTACCGGGTTACGGATTAGGAAAAGGTTGATGATGTGTACACTTATGAACTGGTCGGGATTTGGGAATAAAACCAACCCATAGATTAAAAGTGCCATAACTTCTTCAAAAGCTGGATAACTTTTGTTTTCTAGCAGTAGTCGAGCCTTTTCCAGTAAGAATTTGGCAAGCAAACCCTCAACTCCACTCTTTGTTTCCCAATTGGATTTGATTTCTGACTTTTGCAGATGTAAAGCAGCAGCAATGACTTCAGGTTTTGGTTTTCTTTCTAAACCAGTGAAAGGTAATTGATCTCGGATTGGTAATCCAATTAATTCAGAGAATTCTTCCAAAGTGGGTACCAACTGGTAATCAGGAAATGTGAAGCAATGATGTTCAGGGTCGAAGAACTGGAACAGGACCCGTATCATGTCTTCTTCAAACTTTGAGGTAACCAAATGGAGTAGGTGACCATGCTTTTCAGTGAATTGAACATTCCTGGGGAATTCTGACTACCAAGTCTTTTAGCTCAGACGGTATCGTTTGAGATGTTGATTCGGATGTAATCTCTGGTGGCGGGAGCCATTACCTGCAAAAACAAAAGTAAACTCTTTGATCCTTGAAATGTGTAGTGAAAAATGATGTGTTTATGATGCAAACATGTGGCACACAAAAACAAATCAAACAATAGCCTTAGGGTTTAAAGGCTTGCATGAGGTTGATAGGTGATACCCTCCCCTCTGAAGTTGAGTTGGTTGAAAACCTGTCCTAGAATAGTATTCGGGTTCTATGATCCTTGGAGACAACATCTCAATACGGCGCTCGGACGGCCGATCAAGAATATTCCTCGAGGATAACTAGCTTCGATCAATTTCAAAGCTAGCCACTTAATAGGCCACAAGTCAAGTTCAACTAAAAGGTTCTAAGACAAATTAGTGTTAATGACACTTCGGAAGCCTAATATACTCCTTGATCGCTTTCAAGGGACATCAGTATAAACCAAAGTATCACACTAACGATGACTACCAGATCAACTGTATCGGTACATGCCGTACAGTTTCCTTGGTCTATTGTCATATACTTAAGGTATCTCGAGATTCGGGTTAGAATCTTTCACACAAGCAAAGTACCCAAGCAAACCTGTGAAAAGTAAAGCAATCAGATCAAACAATTGAAGAAACATCGAAATGATCTATACTCTAAAGGTAACCCCTTTTGAAAACATTTTGAATTTGTAGTCCCCAGCAGAGTCGCCAGTTCTGTGGACCGTCCTTTCGGGCCATACCCCCTCCGTGGTGTGGGATACGTGAACTGACTCCTTTTTTTTGTCGATCGGACGCTTTCGCGTCACTTTTGAAAAAGTTTACAGAGTCGCCACCCGACCTTTTTATTTTATCCAATGAAGGAAAGGTTTATAAAAAGAAACAGAAAAAAGACCTTTGAGAGATTCTGGGTAAGGGGGTAGGTTATACAAAGGGAAGGTGTTAGCACCCTTTGTATCCATGGTTATCCATGGGCTCTTTAGTTTGCTTAGCTCATTTGCTTTACTTTTCAATTGATTCGGAATGCTTTACCTGTGTTTTTGAAATACCTTTGCAAATAGAATTTGTAATGATCCTTGTGCGGATATATACAAATGCTTGTTTATCTTTCGAAAGATGTTTTTGAAAAGATCGTTAATTTTGTAATGATCCGTGTTTGGATGTATACAAAATATTGTCTTTTGGAAAATTTGTTTTGAAAAACAACAGTGTATGAGAATTTTGTTTGTTTTGATTTTGAGCAAGCAAACTAGGAGGTCTACCCTGAGTTAGGAGGTCTTTATCCTTGTTCCCCTTTAAAAATCTATCCATTCGTCGGATATAAACAAAAGGTTCGATTTTGTACTCGAAACAGTAGAGATGTGACTTTGATTTGGAAAAGAGTGAAAAGGGGTTACCCTAGGAGGTGCAAATGTGATTGTGATTGAATTCAGATATTTATCTTTGAAGTTAGTGATCTGACGGTTCAGTTTTATCTTTGACATACACGCAGTTTATATGGGTGCTGGAAATTAAAATGCGGAAATGTAAAGTGCAGAAAGTAAATCTACGCTATTACATCGATTGTGCGGGAAATGTAAACTAGCCTATTTACATAAATTTGACATCCTATACATTTATCTAGGAATTTTAAATTGCAAGAAATAAAAGGCATATTTTTTGGATTTTTTATGATTTATTTTAAATATAATTAATGCATGATTAATTAATTTTAAAATAAAGAAAAGATGAAAAAAAGATCAAACTTAGAAAATAAGTTTAGAATATGTACAAAATGTTTGTTAATTGATTTTAGAACAAAACTAATTTTTTTGGAATTTTTGAAATTGTTTTTGGATTTTTTAAGTTAATTAAAACATAATTATATAAATAATTACACAAATAATTAAGACTTAATGATAAAATTATCCTAAATATGTACAAAATTAGTTTATGATATATAAACAATATTTAACACAAAGAACAATTTTTTTTTTATGATTTTTTGACTAATTAAAATAATTAATAAGCAAATATATAAATATATACTAATTAATCATGTAAAATATTGAAATTATGAACGAAAAATAAAATATTTTTTATTTCAGAAAATAATATATATTTTTAGAAGTCTAAAATATTTTTTTGTGAATTTTTTTTGATTTTAAAACTATTTTTAAATAATTTTGCAATAAAAATAAAATAAAAATAGAAAATATGAAAGGATACTAATCCTGTGTGGTGAGGAGCTGAGGTTCCATGGTGTGCTGCATGTTGTGATGCGTTGGATTGAACTGGAAATTGAATCATGTGGTTCAGATTTCATGGCGCATGATATGATGGGTAGGGAGCACACACTGAATTCAAGGAGAATTCAAATTCTCTGACTAGGGCCCACGCTGGTTGACCAGCGAATGAGAAACATGGAAAGAGCCACGCATGCAGTCAAAGGGTCAAAGCTGGAGCTGACGAACCACGCTTGGACGCGTGGGTCGTCTTCAACCTCCAGAAGTGTAGTTTTTTGATTCAAATAGCGGGGGTTTTTAACCTCCCCTATTTGGACGATAAAAATGCAGTTTTTTGGCAACTTATGAACCTGCAAAAAACAAGCGTTAGCAATGAATGAAAAGTGACCCAGATCCCCTTAAAATCACCTCCTGAACACGATGGTGGTATTAGTTTTGCAATTTGAGGCCTGTAGCCGCGGGTTCGAAGAGATTCAAGTATGAACACTCATATGCATGTGTTAATGGTATAAGGTTATTCTCACGTGGGAACTCTCATGTTAAAGCCCAGATCACTCATATAGAACCTTATAGACATGTTAATATGGTTAGTTTACATGGAAATTAGTTGCAAGTAAGAAAATGAAAGTTAAGTGCATATGTACATGAAGAACATTATATGCTTTATACGACTCTCATGGGCCTGTGTTAAGAGTTCAATCTTACTCTATGATGTTTGAGAAGATGATTGGAAAGCTTTATTTGTATTGATAGTGATTAGAAAGTAGAATTTGAAAATTACAAAGTGTATGTATTTTTTGGAGAATTTTATGATAAAGATGGCTATGCTCTTGTTCTAATTCGTGTGTCCTCTTGTTGCTGAAGTATGCTACTCCTTTTATAGCCCAAAGGCTGCTTGGAAGTGAAGCAAGAAGCCTTGTTGTCTTTGTTGAAAGTTTGGTTTTTAAAATATTAAAAACCTTGAATTTTTGACCAATCCTTGACTCCATTCAATGCTCTTGCCTTGGGCATCAATCCTCTGCAGAAAATTGAAGGTTCTTTGATGAGTCATGCTTGATTTGTAAGCTACCATTTATCCATGCATTTTTCCTTTTAATTTTAATCTTAAAGTAAGATAAAATCATGCAAAAAATGGATAAAAAAGGTATGGGCTTAGTCTTGGTCGTGGGAGGCCCATAGTAACATGGAAGTGATGTTTGAATGCTGAAAAACTTGGCTTCATTTGGAAAAAAAACATTTTTGAGCAATGTTGATTTCATGCATTTTCCCAAAATTTAGCCAACTTCAACAAGGTGTAAATCCTTCAATTTTTGTCATATGAAGGAGATCTTGCACTTTTTAGAAACCTCAAAGAGTCCTCTAACCAATGTCTTTGGTCTCATGTCAAAATGATTTTTGAAGCTCCTTGTGTGTCCTTTTGAAAAAAAGTGTCTTTTTGTTGACTTTGAAAATGACCTGTAATGTCTTTGATCATATTTTTCAAATGGTGAATCCAATGACCATGGGATCAATGGCATTTGAAAGATAATTGAATTTCCTTCAAAACAAGCTTTGGTTTTGAATTTTTGGATGAAGGATGAGAGAGTTATGATCAGTCAAAGTTGAGTTGACTTTTCAGGTAAAAACCCTAATTTTGAATCTTAGGGTTTTGTTGATTTTTGATCTTTCCTTGATGAATTGTGATCATCCAATGATCAAATGTTGAATCCTTTGACAAAATATGGACTTTGACAAAAAATTTCATTTTTGACTGTCAGTTGACTTTTTTGGTCAAACGGGTCGTCTGTTGACTGTTTGAGCTGCTGACGGTGCGTCTGAGTGAATTGAAGTTGAAAATTTGTATGATGGTACTTTGAGATATATGGATGTGTATGAAATCCATTTGAGCTCTCAAAAACTTGTTGTTCCTGTAAAAACAAGAAAAAACCCTGATTAGGGACTGTTTGTGTAGGAGACAGTTAAGCGTACCTGATTTTTGTGCAGTGCTGAGTTTCTGCTAATCATGCGATATTCAGAAGACTTCTAACACAAAAAATCTTGGAAATTTGAATTGTGAATGATTGATTTGATTGATTGTACAAATCACTGTGAATTGTACCGTCTGCAGTTTGTCTGTCAACCGACTGTTCGTGTACTGAAGCAGCAGTTAAAGTGAAAAAATCAACTGTCAAAGTTAATTTTCTTTTTTTGTTGTTATTTTTGTTTTTGTTATATGTGAAGCATGAAAAATTTATTTACATGACTTGTTAGAAAACAGAAACATAATAACAGATATTTACAGTATGCGGGCAAAATTACCGATAATAACCTGAAAATTGTTTACTGCACAGAAATAGAAATATTTGACTGGCAGAAAACACACAAGTTAAGATTTGATTTTTGAAAAAGAGATTTGAAAAGATTTTGAAAATAATGGAATATAGTACAAAAGTTAGTGGGAAAACAAAAACAATTGTTACCAGTACAGTGTGAGTTTCCTGCTTTTGCGCCTGCAAAAAGATTTAACCCTGCATGAACTGTGTTAGTACTATTTATCTGTAAAATAAATAAATAGTATTTGTGAAGTAAAGAACAGTATTTGGCGTTTGCGTAAGAATAAATTCCACTGTAAGCCAAGTTACTGTATAAGAAAAATTCTAAAAACTAAGTGTTTCATATGTTAGGATATTTGTTGAAATAAAAATCCATGGATCATATGAGACCCTTAATTTTCAGATTGGAGTTTTCTTGAAAAATATGTGGGCAAATTTTGGGGTATAACACACGCGCAGACGAAGGTTTGTTGTGGGATATTATTGTCATGCACATTATGCTGCTACGATGATAGTACTTTCACATGTGCCACTAGTAGTCTGTGGACCTTTTGACCTACCCAAAGCCTAATTTCAACCTGTGAGATGGGATGGGAATTTCTTTACACATACAGGTACATACTGCTGACTGTCATGGTACTTGGTTACTTTATACACTGTTGGTGTTGATCTTTGACCCTGTGTGCATCTTGCATTACATCTTACATTGCATATCATTACATAGTTCTTGCATTCGTTCAGGTTGCTCAAAACCTCATTTTCAGTTGTTACTTCATTCCAGTTAGCTGTTGACCATTAAGTTGATTCCCTTGACACATTGAGCTAAGAAGCATGTATTTGAAGACTATGGAAGAACTTCAACAAGACCAAGAGTTATTAAGAGCTGAAGTTAACCAGTTGAAAAATCAGATGAACCAAGTCATGGAAATCCTCCATGTATTGTTAAAGGGAGAACGCAACTTTCCTCCAATTGTTACAAACCAAGTGAATGATGCTTTAGCCTTTTCCGTTGCTACTCCAACTCAGGAGCAACCACCTTTTATGCCATGTAATTCATCTCTTGGAGTAGAGACAGAAACTCCAGTTTGCTTTCCTCAATCAGTGTTTCCTAGGACTCTACATCAACGTTCACTGTCTGGCCCTTCTCAAGGCAACAGAAAGCAAAAACATAATCAGAAGAACCGAGATAGGACTCACTTTGATCCTATTCCCATGACTTATACTGAATTATATCCTGCATTGTTTCAGAAAGGGTTGATCACGACTAGAGCCTTGACTCCTCCAAATCCTCTCCCAGATAATTTCAGAGTTGATCTTCATTGTGATTTCCATCAGGGAGCTGCTGGTCATGATTTAGAGCATTGTTATGCACTGAAGGCTAGAGTGCAAGATTTGGTCAGAGGAAAAGTGATAAGTTTTTCTACTCATACTCCGAATGTGATTTACTATCCACCTCCAGAGCCTGATAAGTGAAGCCTCAGTCGGAATCATATAATCTTCCTAAAGCCAAGTGTTTCAGACAGGACAACTCATCCTTGTTGCTGATTAGTCACTAGGCCATGTTTCTTTACTGTTTGCATTTCTTTCAATTGTAATGTCTGTTTAAATTCAAACTTGTTTATTTCTTACTGTTAATCTTAATGAAATGAGCATTGCATATTTTGATTCAATTCTTCTCATTTATTGTTTTATTTATTTTAAAAAAAAAAAATATGTTTCTCCCATTAGCTTTCCTTACCATGTTGTTTATGCAAAGATTTGAGGGAGGATGATGAAGAAACAAGATACCCATAATTGTTGTTAGTGTGCTTTCGAATAGAACTTTGCTGATGATGTACAGGCATTTTTTTTTAACTCCCAAACACTGGAGAAATAAGGAAGTTTACCCTTTGTCAACCCCTTTGAGCCTTCGAAGTTGGAGTTTCTTTTTAAACGAAAAAACCCACAATTTTTAACCTGGGGGTGGGTAGTTTTTCAGTTTATTCATCCATGCATTCAAATACAAGAGTTTCATTCAAGATACCTTTCAATAAGGTTGCAATCACAAGCTTTCCTTCGCACACATCAAAGAAGTGTTGAAGATGTCATTCAAAGTCAAGGTGATAATGATGGTTCTTCGTAATCATTAAGCAAGGCAGGTCACTATCTTTCAAAAAAAAAATGAAAAAAAAAAATTTCAAGAAAAGCCCGCTAAGTCAAAACCTATGAAGGAGACTTAAGCAAGAAAATTGGGGCATCCCGCTGACTGTAATCTCAAATGAAACAGTTCAGGCAAAAGTTAGGGATATCAAAAGTAAAAGAAAAAAAAAAAGTCAAATAAATTCTCAAAACAACAAAATGTTGTAAGATAGAAGTGACTGCCATCTCAAATATTCCTTGGCTTCCGAATCATCATTGTTATACAAGTGTTGTAAATCCAAATTCTCTTGAAACCTGGATGCATAGGTTGAATTGACTGAACATAGGATGGAAGTTCATCACGAAGATAGGGTGGGTACAAATAAATTTTGAGCCTTATATCCTTTGTTTCTAAAACTGTTAACCAGGCCACGTTACAACCTCTAAAAGTCCTAATTGAGGGCCAGGTTTATTTTGAAAGCGTACTACAGCAAGGTTTGCGTTAACCTGACTCCTAAAAGTTGTGCCAATCATTTGTCTCGATCTACTTGCTTTATCTTTCAATTCAAATGCCATGTCTCTTTGCCTTTCTCTTTGCATTACAAATCCTATTCTTGTTGATTTCAAAAAAAAACTTGCATGAACTTTGCATTTAGATTACCAGTTTTGAACAAACTTTTTTGCTAGTAAACAACATTCCTCATCAAGGAATTTCAAACAGTTGAAAAACTTGGTCAGTGATCTTATCAGGGGCATTTTATTTCAAGATTAAGTTCAAGGTTTATATCTCAGTGCAAGCTTTTCTCAGATTTAGTTTGTCAGAAGATTGCTTTCAAGACTCATGCTGGGGCAGGTGTTTCCAAGTGCATAGTCATTTACAGATTTATTCAAGCTAAAGTCAATGATCAGTTTTGTTTTACATCAATCAATCAAGCTGGGGCAATCTTCTTCAAGAGAATCTCCGAGCAGTTTATCAGTCCTTCTCAAAGGATCATCATTACAAGTTTGAAAGTGTGATAGAAGAGCTGTTGGGCAGTGTTCCATGTGCTGAGTAATCAGATATCCCTTTCTGCCGCACAAAAGAGTCTCTCTCAGTTGTCACAAACAATTGCATTGCATTAATCATTCATATCATGCATAAAAAATTTCATATTCATATTCATTTGAAATAACATTCTTACCTTGAGATCAAAGTCCAACTTACTTGGCATCTTACCAAAACAGTTTATCCAATTGTTTCAATGTTTGTCTGATGTTCTTCCGAATATGTCTCCGATCATTCTAATGCTTTTCTAGAATGTTTCGTTGATTCCCTTTACAACCATGTTTTATCTTGGTTCTCTTTACAACCATGCTTTATATTGGTTTTCTTTACAACCATGCTTTATCTTGGTTCCCTTTACAACCATGTTTTATCTTGGTTCTCTTTACAACCATGCTTTATCTTGGTTTTCTTTACAACCATGCTTTATCTTGGTTCCCTTTACAACCATGTTTTATCTTGGTTCCCTTTACAACCTTGCTTTATCTTGGTTCCCTTTACAACCATGTTTTTATCTTGGTTCCCTTACAACCTTGCTTTATCTTGGTTCCCATTACAACCATGCTTTATCTTGGTTCCCTTTACAACCATGCTTTATCTTGGTTCCCATTACAACCATGCTTTATCTTGGTTCCCTTTACAACCATGCTTTATCTTGGTTCCCTTTACAACCATGTTTTATCTTGGTTCCCTTTACAACCATGCTTTATCTTGGTTCCCTTTACAACCATGCTTTATCTTGGTTCCCTTTACAACCATGTTTTATCTTGGTTCCCTTTACAACCATGTTTTATCTTGGTTCCCTCACGACCATGTTTTATCTTGGTTCCTTAAATCCATGTTTTATCTTGGTTACCCGAATCTTGTTTTATCTTGATTGTCCGTCGATGTGGCCTCATTCATGTTTTATCTTGAAAGCCTCAGATCATTTCTCACCTTATTCAGACCTATTCCCGAATACTGTGATTTCTCACCTCATTCAGATCCATTCTTGGATGTTGTGATACTTTTCTTCAGCTATCTCTTTCATCAAGTCTTTTG